>NC_039478.1:4842653-4951804 GCF_003590095.1 Trichoplusia ni | reverse complement strand
TGCTGTCACGCTTCCACAACGGTAATACTATTACTATGAGAAGTGATGGTGGGCCCTTAAGGCTGCCTACCGGCCCACAAAACTGGCCGGTGGTAGCCCGCGGTCGGTATGAAGGATTGCAACGCATTGCTATACACCGGTTCAGATTTAGTCAGTAAGAAACTATCGTGAGAATGATTCATTATTAAATGATGTAACGGTTTACTCACGCGTATTTATCGGGGTAGCCCGACTAGTTACGGATCCAACCGGAGTCCTTAATCATGAGCAGACGCGTCGGGATCGCGAGTTGAACTATCGCGCGTGAGTAAACCGTTACATCATTTAATAATTAGTCAGTAGGAGTCTGACACTACTCATTTCCTACCCCTAGGGAGTGGATGTCCATGAGGATTCCACCGCGTTAAAGCAAAAGGCCCAGTAAGGCTGCGTTTCCACCACAGATGTGCGATGGAAATGTGTCGTGCGAGGATGTCCGTTGAACCGTTTCCACCAGAGCTGTGCTGACAGAGGCGAAGTAAATAAAGATTCTATTGGTCCTTTGCAAACACATTCCTCGCACGTCTCTGTTGGAAACGCGGCCTTAATGGGAAGAATTAAAGTCATTAATAATGACTTTCGCATTATTTACTCCAACAATTTAGGGCACTTAATTGTTTGAAGTACTTATTAAGGCATAGAACGAGTATTAAAACAAATGCTAAATGATTTATGATAATAATTCTTTGGGAAGTTGGAGTTCCTATTATTTATTGGGTGACCTAAGGGTGTTTGCAAAACTTGGATTTTTGATACTTTTTGCTTCTCTATTAAGGTTATCATCATTGGCCTAGCCTTTTCCCAACTACGTTAGGGTCGGCTACCAGTCCAACCGGTTTCAGCTAAGTACCAGTGTTTTACAAGGAGCGACTGCCTATCTGACCTCCTTAACCCAGTTACCTGGGCAACACGATACCCCATGGTTAGACTGGCTATCAGACTTTTCAAGCTTTTGACTACCTGTAACGACTGTCAAAGATGTAGGAATAACAGCCGGGACCCACAATTTAACGTGCCTTCCGAAACACGGACTAACTCGTTATGACAAAGATGGTCACCCATCTACGGACCAACCGCGTCAAGCATAGCTTAACCTGTGATCGAATCACTTATGCGGTTATAGCTTAGCCACGAGCTCCTCCTTGCTTCTCTATTAAGTTAAAATAAAAAAAAATACTATAAGGTTCAAGCAGGACAAGAGTTCTTAAAGGTGTTTGCAAAACTTTTGAACTCGATTTACAAACTGAGAACTTGATTTTTTTTTACTTTCTTACTAAAAAAATGCGCAAAGGCTCAGGACAAGCACACAAAGTCTTATCCTAAGTGGGGATCGAACCCGCGACACGACGATCAGTGAGCTTGGCATGGTCCAACCACTCGGCTAATCGGCATTCGTGCAGTAATGATAAAAAAATGATAAGATGTTTTATTAATTAAACTACTTCTTTTCTAAATTTTAATAATACTTACTCCGATAGGCAAAACGCTACAAACGTTTTTCATGATTGCTTTTGGTTTTTTTTTTTAATTTTACTTTAATATTAATCAATAATTTATGAGTATTTTTACTATTCGATTATCTACTAAAAACATTCCATAGATAACACAGTACACAGATATATCACAATTCAAATCGATTAAGTATTAAAAATAATGTATTCCTCAATATTATACAACATTTAAAATTTAAAATATATCACAATTGGTTGATTTCCACTTGTACCTTTTTAGTTTTTTAAACTTTAAAAACAATATTTTTTATTCTTACAATCAAATGAAATTCGGCAAGTATTTCTTTTAAATATAGAATTTTTATCACAATTTCCACTTGTATTTCAAACACGGGAAAGATACTTTTCTAGTTGCAAGTTTCCTTACTAGCCTTCTGATGACAATTCTTACAGTTTGTCAATTTTTATAATTTGTACAAAAAATATGAGTCATCCTGCATGCACTATATTATTACCGCTCACAATCCTTTGACAATTTTCAACCACGCGAGATAAAATGATAATCTAGGCCACAAACAAATTTAGTTCTAACATTTCTAATCCTGCTACGTTATATTAAAAAAACAATCATTTAATTAGCAGGTTCGATAAAACTATTTGGTCGAACAGGGTACGTCTGAGGGTTTCTTCTATTGGCTTCCAAGGCTCTCCAATTGATGAGCCAGAAGGGTTGGTTGTCTAGAGGCAGGAGGCTTAATCTCTTCACCAGCTCAATGTCACCAAGTGCTTCTATTGGCAGGCTGATGGTTGTACTGTCTGCGCTGTCTCCAAACCTGGAACGAGTTGAAGAAATATATTGAGGGCGTGCTAGAAGTCTTTTTTCATTCTGTTAATTTATGGAACATGTTAAAACAAAATAAATGAGTTCACCATCCTTGTCTTGTACATTTTATATTCTTCTGGTATTAGCATTCTCATTCTTCTGGCATTCAAATGGTAAAAGTGAAAAATGAGTTTGAAGCAAATCCATCCAAGATACTCGGGAATACCGTACTCAGGACAAGCTTTCGTGGAAACAGATGATTGTAAGCGCTGGTCGAACTGCACGCACGCACGTGCGCACATTGGGTTTGGTATGGTAACCACTCTATCCATGCCGTTATATTGACTGTCATGGAATAATTGAAACCCTCCAGACCCTCCTAATATTTTATCAACTAATGAATAACCTTGTTGGAAATTGTATCATGTAATTTTTTATCAAATAACTGAATAAAAATGTGTTTTTTCCACATAAAAGTCTATAAATTTTGAAGGAACAAGTTACCTGTTAGCCAAAGGATCAGCAGTAGTGGTCTCCAGAGGCGGGAATCCGATGGGACCCCCGTCCAGCATACGGTGACCTCTGAGCTAAGCAGCTGACGATCACCATTGACAATACCATGATAGACTTCATTTTGATGTACTGGAAAAATAGAATGACAAGAAAATTAATCATTTTTTTCTAAATTTGGTACTCTTAATCTTTATCTAAGTATCTAGGTAAATAATTCGATTGTACGTGTGTATGACACCGAAATACTCCTAAACTGCTCGACCGATTGCAAATGAGGTTTGAATGCGTTTGAGTGATGACGGCTCAGTAAGCATCTGTAGATACTATTATAGGTTTTAAGTTTGTAATTATTTTTTATTTTTTTTATACTAAATTCTGTAACAAATCTGACCTGATTCCGTTATTAAAACGTCTGCCTTCTATCAAAGTGAAGTTTAACGTTAACCCAACGCTTTATCAATAATTAGTGTCGTACATTTTGTTATTTCACCGACAAAACACTTGTTTATTTATACAATCCCTACTAATATTATAAATGCGAAAGTAACTCTGTCTGGTCTTTCACGTCTAAACCACAGAACGAATTTTAATGAAATTTGGTACAGAGATAGAGCTGACCTTGAGAAAGAACATAGGATAGTTTTTATCCCGGATTTTTTGAAGAGTTCTCTTGGAAACGCGATATAACCGCCCTCGACGCGGGCGAAGCCGCGGGCGAAAAAACTATTATAAATATAAATATAAAAACCTCAATTATTTATCAACGAAACCACAATCGACATACCAAAAATAACCACCACAACAATCTTATTAAAATAGGTACCTATAACATTCACTAACATTCGTTAACCGCAAGTATGACACAAAAACGGAACCTTTACTATGATACTTTAATCACGACTATTGTCATTGTGGGAGTGAGATAGGGATATACAAACCTAATAGTGGCGTCTCGCAATTTACGACAGCGAAAATTTCACTTCAAGTGATTCAAGTAGGGGACTGATAGCTAACCTGACCTCTGTGGTCTTGATATAACGATAACACAAACTAATAAACTAGATTCGTTAACTATAGTTAGGTATATATATTAACTAGAATTCAAAGGCGAATAGCACAGTCATCGATAAAAAGTATTAACAATGGTTAAGGAAAATCTGAAAGCAAAAAAACGTTTTGACTTGCATGTTTTGGTAGGGATTGTACTAGGCAAAGGCAAATTATATACATATTATGGTGTTTAAATAAAATCACAATCAAGGTTAAGCAACGTTATGAAACGATCAGAATTTTGGTGGGTCACATTTTTTTTTCTTTATCCTCTTTGTACGGGGCCCTCAGTGTGGTGAGTCCGACTCGCACTTGACCGGTTTTTTTTAATCTATGCTAGGTTTGATGTTGAATTGTCTAGCTATTTATTTTACACACCCAAATAAATAGAAATTAAATAAATATATTAAATTACTTTATTAAGCGAAATAAATAGATAATTCAAACAACAAAAAACGCTTCTGCACAACATTTTGTTCATCGATCCAAATCTGTTAAGTCACGCCAAATTTATGATTGTTTCGGTTAATCATGTAAAAATAGATGTCGCCTAATAGTCGAGCATCAGGGTTCAATGTACTTTAACAAAAAATAAATAAGTCAACCTTAACTTAAACAATATGGCTTACAATCTAAATAACAACGATTTTAAATGAAACAACAACGAATAAATGATTTTATTCAAGGTTAAATTTGTTTAAACTTTTGTTAATTGTTTTTTTATAGGTCTATGCAATTTTATAGGCCTGACCGCAAGATATGACACAAAGCGTAGGTATATTGTAATGTTTATATCTTAACATAATATATCTGATTCACATGTCACAACATATGACAAAATGTTATTAAAACGGATTATCAAGAACAGTCACAATGTTTAGCAAATTTTTAGAATTCGATTTTAAAACATAAAAACATGGCATTTATATTATGAGACTATTATAATCAAAGGTAGTACCTAAATAATTTCTACTATCGCCATATATAGTATGAAACGCTATCACTTTAATTTGTAAAAAGTAAACATAAAAACAAAGCATAAATTTAGAGCGATGCATCAAAGAATTCGTTGAATGATAATTAATATTAGTTCTCTGGGACAAGCCTTTGTAACACGGGAAGTGTCATTTCATTAAATCATTTTTTAAGTTGTTGTTCCGAAGTGCGGAACACATTTTAATATTCAATATATAAATGGCACTTAAATCAATAAGTAGCAGTTAATTTTATCACCATTGTCAATATTAACTTACCTTAAGAAACTATTTTGAAGTCAATTAACACTAAAACCAGAATATTCAACGTTTAATTGAAACCTATTAACACAAACTTCTGTCTTAACACAACAAACGTAAACGCATTAATAAACACAGCCCACAAGTATCTGGTTATATATAAATTAATACAAGTTAAAATAGAAAGAGATGGGAGATAGAGATAAGTATAAGTGCGAGCAGGATGGCGTATAAGATTTTATATGACGCATAGTGCAGCGTTATTATTTAAACGGTATTTCCATATGGTTTTAAGAATTGATTCAAATTAATTGTCATGACGTAGGTATTAATTTTTGAAGAAACTAATTAAGATACTCATTTCGATATTTTTAGATTTTAAAACGCAGAATCATTAAATTATTAATAGATAGATGCTTTATATTGACTTAAGGTATCAAACTGGGCATACATTTAAAAAATATTCCAATTTTATTGTAGCGATAATTTTATTTCACTGTCGTGGTGGTCTATTGGTTCTACGTATACTTGTATGCATGAGGTACAGGTTCGATCCTAACGCAGGAAATAATCACATTGCCAATGCGACTATTGTACATTGTTGTCCTGCAGTTTAACATATCATGTTTATCTTAATGCGTAAATTTTCTTAGAATACGCTTGCGTAGTGCATACCGGATTTGCATTTTTCTATTATTTTATAGCCGTACATGGAAGAATTATACTGATGAGTGACTTAGGTAATTGATAATTACGTATTTTTTACGATTTCCGTATTTGAGTTTTTGTAAGACTGCCAGATGCTGTTGTCACAATCAATTATAGATCAACATACATATGTACAAGTAATTTTATTATTTCGAATTTAAGTTAATATCTGCCTATCGGTTGATTTCAATGTAAGTATACTTATATCAGTATCTCATAAAAAAATAACTATCGTGAGGATGAAAGATATTAAAAAAAAATTCCGAGAAATACCTATTCATTTAGCTATATTTAAAAACATTCAATTTAGTAAAGTAAATAATATCCCGGTTTCACAAACATCCAAGTCACATGCACAAAGACTCCCGGTGTGTGAAAGAAGATCGTTGATCACACAATCACACAAACGTTTACTCTACGCCAGGATCAAAACTGAGACACATCGCGCACGGGTTTGGCTTGGTGACCTGAACCACTCGGCTATCCGTGCAGTAATAAAACATGATTTAGTTAAGACAAACTAAAGTTTAAAAGAGAGTTTTACTGCATTGTAATGGCAAGCCATTGCACAATGTTTTATATGTCTTATAAGTTTATTACCACTACATCTAGCCATTATCCTTGTAGCTCTTGACTTGTGTTCAAACTTAAGATGGACTTGGTCATTTTAAGATCAAACCAAGCACTGCTTCATTATTAAAGCCGAAACCACTAGAATTTTTAACAATCGTCGTTGTAACATTTTATTTTACTGAGTCAAGTACTGAAAATTTTATGAGGAAATATTTTAACATATGTGTACATAAACTGACAAGACCAATTTAAAATTTAAGTCGTTAAATGTGCCGATAACTTCACAACAAGCTCAGGTTTTATAAATATTCGTTATATGCAGTAACGTAGCAATAGTTTTCTATAATAAGTCATTTTGAACGATCGATATGGGTCCAGCTATAACAAAAAACAAGACACATACAGATACAACATACTCATATCATTATAGATGGTGGTCATTCACTTACTATATGGGCCTCCACTTATCTCTCTTCATTCACGTCCAAACTTCTTGGGAATAGACACGGTTCCTTTTATAGCCGTGCACGGGGACACAGGTTCAGCATGTGGAGGCCTTGTTGAGGGCTTTAATCACGAGACGTTGCCACCCCCGTTCTATTAAGGAACAAGCATGGAAAACCATCTTAAGTGCAAATTCTGGAGATAACTAATTATTGCTAAAGGTAGGATACTTACTAAGAAACTTTTATTATTTGCACTTTTAATTTTGCTAATCATTAATGTTTTTTTTCCGTTGGTATCCAACAGGTATTTAATGATAATAAAAATATGTTTGTTGGTAACATTATATCATACAATATCTGTAACTTAATGATTTCGGAAAAGATAGGAATTTTAATAACGTGAATATAATGAGGATATAAAATGTGCGTTCCATTACATTCTCTACTTCTAATAATTAATCTCTTTTCCAGGAAGTACTTATTTAAAGATAAGGTAGGTAGTATTATAAGTACATGACATATTATATACATAGGAGAAAATATAATTAGACTTTCAATAATCATATTTCATTACCTTGTTCAGATAATTTTATTAGTAAACTTGTGATGGTCGTTTATTATCATTTTATAGTGATTAATTTTCAAATTATTTGCTTACCCGTATTTCACAATACGATGATAATTTGGAATTCTTAATCATGAGCTTTGGCAGCAGTGTTAAGTGACGATCAGGGATGTTATGAGTATATCATAATATGGAACTTCAGATAATAAAATTACAAATATTTTAAAATTAAAACTGACTATCGGCTAGCTTCGGATAATGATGTTATTTCTTTAGGGAATTTTGTAATTTGTCAATCTAGACAGTCGGTAGCGTGTCTAGCTAAGATCAAGTTAATATTTATCAAATAGTAAAGATTTTATTTTTTTGTTTACTTAATTACAAATATCAAATTATGAGGACGTATTGTTTGTTCCCCATTGACTAAAAAACGAGATCCAAGCGAGCAAAATCGGGATGCTAAGCTAGGCTAAAGTTAGTTTTCTGTCAAAGACGACCTTGTTAGCTGTGCTTTTGTGAGTCACCCGAGGTCCATACAAAGAGTAAGTTGGTTATCCGATGTGCCCTTTGAAAGACATTTTCGTTGCCCAAAGTATATTAGGCTATTTTGCATTCGACCTTTGATTAAATCCAGTTCCCTTATATTAGGTTTCTTGAGCATCCTAGTGGATAATGTTTGAGATTATTTGTGAGAGATTGTTACTTTTTTTTCGGTGTTTTGGTTTCTTGATCAAATAAAAAAAGTTACTGTCTTAATCTTTTTTTTTATCTAGTCTCATGTATCCTACTGCTTGGCAAAGCCTCTAATAATAAGGCCCCTTCCACGATCCTCTATCTCGAACCCAGTCCACGAGGTAAATCTTCTAGTTGTAAAAGATGCTATCTGGAAATTGATATTCAAGAAATATTTATTAGGGGGATAAAACTGATATATTAGTTTAAAAAAAACTATAAGTTAAAGAATTAAAATTTGTTTGAAAAATTAAATATAACATACATACTACTTCATAATTTATCTAACTTGAAGCACGTATAAAATATCACTATTTATCATGAAAATACTTAAATTTAACAACAATCCACGTCTGGCTTTAATAGGAACATAAAAAGAAAACCTTCTGCTCCAAATATTTATTGTCCAAAACAATAAAATCAAATTAAACTAATCGAGAATTTAGAAACAGTCAGCATCTGTCCCCAACGATTATTTCCACAAAGTTTCGGTAAGCAGAAAATAAATCTTCAAATTATTTGCCGTTCATTTGAAAGGATTAAATTGAACTGAAATAATTTAATCGATTTCAAAAATTCCAAGTATTAAGGACTTGAAAACAATTGCCAATTCTCGGAATAGATTTGTAACTTCGTAAATACTTCAGCTCAGCTTTGTACACTTAGTAGTACTTATCTAGACTAATATATAAAGCTGAAGAGTTTGTTTGTTTGTTTGAACGAGCTAATCTCAGGAACTACTGGTCCAAAAATTCTTTTTGTGTTGAATAGACCATTAATCGAGGAAGGCTTTAGGCTATAAACCATCACGCTACGACTAATGACGCGACAACGACGAACGCTTAAACATAAAAAATACAATGGAAAATGTGAAAAAAAAACAAGGCAGGTATAAATCATAACTTATATCTTCTACCCACGGGGACGAAGTCGCGGGCAACAGCTAGTATCATAATAAGTGTTCTTGCCTTTTGACTATTGTAGTTGTATATAAAATATATATTTTTTCATTGTTTTTTTTATTTTTTTGGCCACCTTTGCCTGTTTATCGTAGAACTTATAATAAGACATGGAGGAAACTACTATGACAGTTTAAAAAAAAAACCGGTATTTATCTGCTATATTATAAATGAGAATTTGTTTGTTTTACGCTTTCACGCAATACAATCTTAAGCTAACGTCATGAAACTTTATACACGTGTCTAGAAGGGACTAGAAGAAACATTCTTCAAATCAACTAAAAAAGAACAGGGTTATGTTTCACAGCGATAGGTATTACACGCGGGCGGAGCCACGGGCTACCGCTAGTGTTCTTCGTAATTTCGGCTTAACCATTTCAAATCTTAAGAACAGAAACTGTTCCTAAGGTAGTTTCTACTTAGACTAAATTTAACGTCACCTTTATTACAACGCGGTAAGGTCCATTTTCCTCAACATTGTTGGCGATGGAAAAGTTTTCGTTTCCTAGAAACGGAGATTTTGTTTTAAGCGTAGGTATTGTTCACATGTAATTGTTCTGTAAGCGGTCAGTGTTTCAATTTTCTTACAATTTTTAGTTCTTGAATAGAGCTTTGTGTAGAAAACTATTACCTATGCTTAAGAGCCGTTAAAGGATAAAATATAGTTATGGTAGATTACGACCAATCATGTTAAATCTTGTTCTGAAAATTTTAGAATCCTACTAATATCATAAACACTATAGTTTGTATGTCGCAAAAATCACTGAACAGATTTACACTAAACTTGATACAAAGATAGTTTATAACTTGGATTAACACACGTGATAGTTTTTATCCCGGTTTTATGTTCCGTTGGCTAGTTACCGCGGCGGGCTCGCGAGCAATAGCTAGTATCCAATATATGACTAGATAGAGCTGGGGTTATATCATTACGAACTTGAATCATACTAAAAAAGAACAAAATATCATAGGCTCCTTTTCAAAAGGCGTTATGTCAATACCTAGCATATAGGTACTTAAGTTTAGGTAATAAAACCTACGTAATATGAAACTACTTTTAGTGATAATGTTATTACAACTCAAGCAATTTCTTGGTTGTCAAATCACAGAACTTCATTCCTTCCTGATGCTTAGTAACAGATACATTTTTCGCATCACTAAATAATAACTCTCCTTCAAGCGACCCCTACTATTGGAAAATATGTTTTAAATCAGGTACGAAAGTGACTGCGTTACAAAATGTGACTTCAGGCAGTATTTTTCTTTGCATTATATTGTGATTAAGATGTCTTCATGATTCTTTAAATAGATAACCGCACGGATATCGGATATGCCGTTGCTGAGTTTATTGCACTCAGACGAACCAACACACAAAATTAAAAAGTATATTTTTGGCTTCGGATAATAAACAAATATTTTAAGATTTTTAATACGTTTCGGCCTCTGCGGCCGAATCGGCATATTGCGGCCCTCTACTGCCAACTAATGGCTTGATTTCATTTATGGACTACTTGTGCTGTCCCATTGCTAGAAAAATATCTCTACCTGAGTAAAAAATTAACGAGCATAAATCATTTGCTTTTGCTAAATTTGGTATTCAGGGAGCCAGCTACCACCTTCTATATTGATAAGATCATTGCAGTTATGGAAGAGAGACGACATTCTACAGCGTGCAGTGCTCTATCAACCTCCCACAACTGCAAAATATTGCTTTGAATCCGTGTTATACACGAATCCTACTCGAATTTTTGAGGTCACCACAACCCCACAGAGCGCGACATGTCGCGGGTTTGATCAACACGTACCACGTATAACGTCCGGTTGTCTTTGTGCATGTGACTCGAATGTATATGAAGTTGAAAACATAAAACAATCACGAAAATAACTAAAAAAATATTTCACCTCATAAATTTCCGAGCGAGATCCAGTACAATGGTACTTTCGATCATTACATCCCACCCCATGTTTACGCTCTGCCAACCAAACAAAAGTTATTACTTCCAACCTGGATCGAGTCCAGAAAGAAGACCAACTTATTTCACGCAAATTGGATCCTTAAGAGGCTATATGTAAATGTCATTGGAGTTTAACAATGTTTATTTTGCCTTTTCTCTGCTTTCTTGGATTATTGATGATCTTTAAAACGTTACTATAGTAAATTGATCTCTAAATGAACAACTTAAAGGTCTAATTTCCCTTGAAATGAAATAAGACAAAATTAACCCATTCGATTGCATTTGCAGGAATATTGAGAAAGAATTTACTAAATTAAGTTTTTGATTAACGACTCTGGCCTAGTATGTATTGGACCCTGTTAATGTAAGTCTGTTGCACTATTAAAAACAAAACACTAGATGACTTAGAGCGGAATCCATTTTGTTACCAATACATTTTTCATGAGATCTTGCAAGCCCATGGATCCTTTTCCCATGTTTATACACTCACTTTTCTTGTTTGTTTGTCGTTCCTGTTGGATTTTTGTAACTCAATTTTGAGGCACTTCCCGATAAGCCAGTAGGCTGAAATTTTCAAAAAACGTCGACAATGCAAAGTCCTTCTATTAAAACGGCTGGACCAATTTTGATAAAATTTGCATGGAGTGACATTTAAAAACGTAGGTGTTTAGATTATTTTAATCTATAATTAATTACTTAAAACATTTTGTTTGAGTCAACTACTGGTAAAGGTACAAGACAATTCGTCAAAAGATTCATCATGAAATATCAAGCGATAGTGCTTCATCTAACAAGACCTTAGTTTATTACTTTTTCATGAGATACACTTTGAGTAATTACCCTATTACAAGACGAGATGTATTACCCTATAGTTTAAGTTTCACACCCCGAGGGCGCAGATTTAAACATAAGTTCAGCGTCTGCAGTCTTTAAAACTGCGGTTTAAGTTATCGGGTATAACTATTCGAGTTTCGAACGTTGTGTTTCTTTGGACGTTGTTTAAGCTCTTCACTTGGTTTAAAGGATGCTGTAAATTTGTATTATGTTATTAATAATTGTACGAAATTAGTTGAGTTATTAAATTATTTTAAAAATCAATATTAAAGGTGTCGTCTAAAGGTAATCAGTATACTACCTGATTATTGGAAAAAGCTTTATAAACTATGTTCTCTTTCCGCTTAATCAATATTATTATAGTGTACATTCGTTCTGTTAATCATAAATGGGCCCTGAATGCATAAGACTTTTCTTAAGGGTAGTGGTTTCCTCATCTTCTTTTAGTTGTTTGATTTCTAAATTCTGCATGCAGTGATGTTAATGGCTTCGGTTAGCCTAATGCTGGATAGTTTCAGGTTTATATTTTCTAGAAATTGGTCAGACAAATATTTAGGGCTCTCTACGTCTTTTGCGAACGACCATCAATTTCGCCAGGTTATCGAGTAGCATAAGTATTGAAACACCTCATGATCATGTTACAGATACCAGTTTCTTGTTGGTTAGTCGTTTAATAAAGAGAATAAAATAATCATTACTCTATTTACAATATTTAATATTCGTGATAATCTCTATAGTCGTTGAGTCCAGATACGACGACTTGTTCTTTGAAAATATTCTTCATGAGATGTCTCTGGCAGAACTCCAGTGGCACTTCGATGTAGCCTAATTAAAAAGATAATGAATCATTTATTTTGTTCAATGTTGTTTGTACATAATAGTCTTAACGCAAAATAACAATATTATTAAATGATAGACAAGCCGGATATGTTTTAAATAAAGCGGAAATGAAATCTTTAACAAAACAGCTGATCGCAATGGACTACTGTTTTCTTGGAGAAAATTGTTTATTTGACAAAGGGGTAAATTTCGAAATACTAATACTTGTTGTTAAACAAGCATGAGTTTAACAAAGACCTCCTTTCTCTGACTCCAATGTCTTTCCTATCATTTTCCATTTTCCATCATACTAATATTTTCCGTATTATTTCGATAATATGGAAAACAAATTCTATGGTATACGTACTACTGGTATCAGAATCGCCTCTGCAGTTCAGCATATCGAAGTAGCAGCCATTATTGAAGGTCTTGTATATATAGGACCTCAGTGTTGAAGCCCCGCACACAGGGCGGTAGTGGTTAGGGCAGAATACCGGACAGGATTCACCATATAACCTCCTTGTGGGATGCAATTGGTTGTTGACGCAGAATTTCAATGGTGTTGGTACATATTCTGTGAGAAAAAAAATGATTAATCGACCTAGTTTTGATAATTCTTGCAAAGTAACATATTCTGTGAAAAAAATAATAATATTTGTTTTCGTAGTTTAGTTTAGAGAACAAATTTCGAAGTTTTCTTTCATTCTTGCCACTTTTGAAAACATTACGTGTATTTAAATGTTAATTCTGTTTAGTAAGGTTTGCTTATAAAAATCAGAGGAGCAAAAACAAATTTCAAGAGATTTTTTTTAGAAAAAGTTTGAATACAATCTTCACTTCACCATATACTGTACATACTCCTATGGACTGGTAAAAATTATGAATCAAGTATATAAACAAAAATCAAGAATGTACACCAAGAAGTTTCCAGGGTATATCAGAGTGGTACCATTCGTTATAATGCACGTTAATGCACCTCTGCTCGTTCAAATTCTGCGCTGTCACTCGCAAACTAGGACAACACCCTGTAGAAACATCATTCTGGGAGCACATTGGCCATTGTAGTAAGCTTACCATTGTTTTGGAAAAGGCAAGGATTTTTTTGTTACGTTTAGGACTGAAATGGATTCCGTTTTTAGGGTTTATTGTGACAGGTGGGAGTATGAAGCTAAAAATATTGGTTCATTGATTCATATCATGCATAGAGGACATGATATTTCTTTAAAAAACTTTTTTGCTGCTCGCATCAGGAAGGGATCAGTTAATT
Source organism: Trichoplusia ni (assembly GCF_003590095.1). NCBI lineage: Eukaryota > Metazoa > Arthropoda > Insecta > Lepidoptera > Noctuidae > Trichoplusia > Trichoplusia ni. The sequence continues at coordinate 4,937,835 of NC_039478.1, read as the reverse complement.
TTTGATTTTCTTAATCGTAGTCTCTTTCAACACTTACAAGCTATTTGGTTTTTGTATCGCAATAATTCCGATGGACAAAAAAAAGCCACAAAACGTTGTGTTTTCACATTATACTTTTTTTTTCAGAAATTGTAGGCATTTTTGAATGTAACCTTATTACTAAATGTAAATAACTGAAGTCTTAAGGTACTGGTTCTTGATATATATAATTACTTGTAGGTACCTATATAAACAAAATTAAACAAAGAACTATTCGGGTCTTCTTCATCCGGCTACAACCCCATGGGGAAAACCTTCTTAATGGAATAAATAATGTCAAAAACCAATTCCTGATTAACGCTGACAAAATCGGTCCTATTTCCACTTCCCAGTAAAATGGGTAGAATTTTAGGTTACCATCATACTAGTGTATTTCCACTGTACGTATTTACGGTCAATATATTACATATATGACTAAAAATATGTAGAATAAGTTGTCAAACAATAATGCGTCAATATTCAAATAGTTCAAACGCTTTGGGCTAACGCGATTTATATACGGATAAGAGATGTCCCACAAAATAGTGAAACGCGTGACATTTTTATATGACACATAAACTTACTAACACTTAAGGGCCATTCACACTTCTGTTCCAGCGTGGGTATTCTATGACACCTAACAAAAATAGTAGTTTGAGATAGTTTGTCTGTAAAAACTACTGAAAAATAGCTTTTATTTGTTGCAAATGTTCTCGTATCTCTAATATTATTTATCTACTATGTAAACATCCATTGTTAAGTCACTTTTATCCCTTTTCTCTGGCCCTGTAACTTTTAATATATCAATGTCAAAACTTTAACTTACTTAATTCAATACAATTAAGTTTGGACTATGAATAGCACTTAATTAAATAATTGAGAACGTCTCACTTAGCCAAGTTTAAGTAGACAAAGCAAGACGTTAAGTAGGTAAGCCCTGCTTATAAATTAATTGGAATTATCATAGTTTTAATCTTCTTTCGCAACTAATGTTTCGCAAGCTATGTTTTGTAAGTGAGATAAATTAAAACAGTCAGGCATATTTTCTGATTGGACTTTGGTATGGGTATATTTGTAAGTCTTGAAGATATCGCTAATACAGCTACCATTTTAACTTTTCGTTTATCAACATAATCTTAATATAGATCTTCTATATACACGGCTGGACTTTTTATACTACATGTATGTATTTTGTATAAGTTTGGGTAGCTCCCTGGATAGCTAAGATTCACAAAATACTTTTATGTTACATCAAAATATACTTAATTTTGTTTATCTTGAAATGAAACTACTTTTACGGATTTTATCGCGGTTTAATTTTTGATTTTAGTTCCCGACGTTTCAACACCTTTGCAGGTATCATGGTCACGGGCAGACTTTTTTTTATCTTAATTGATTTTTTCTTTAATAATTCTAATAGCTCGTAATATCTCCCAGGAAAACGACCTCTGGTATACCTAGGTGTAAATTCTGAAAACGGAATTTCGTACTAGCTTTCACCTGATAACATTCACATTTCAACTTGAGTACCAAAAGACTAAAATAAGAGCTCATTTTGACACTAAAGTAAGTACTATTTTAAGCTTTATTGATTAAATACTGAAATCTGAAAAAGCTTCCTTCCTCATTTAATTAGAAATCCTGGATTTTTTTTTGCCGTAGTTCCTGATACAGAGTGGACACTTTATATTATGTCACTTATGAAGCAAAGCTAATTATTTTATTTACGGTTTGTAAAATAATGTATTCAATATTGTAATACGTGATTCTGAAAACTGCATTAAATACATGTTTTAATGAGCGTGGAAACATCCCAAGTCAACTAATTAATAAACAATTTAATTAGCAATTATTGTTTTTCCGCTTATGTTTATTCTTTAGTTTGTTGTGTAGGTATGGAAACTGCATAATAAAATATAATATTTATGTTCACTTAGTTCATTACGCATTGTTAAAAAACACACTGTTTTTAAAACATAAAGTTCCTCAATCAAACCGGTCAAATGCGAGTCGGAATTGCAACGATAATGGTTCCGTGAAAATTCGCTGAAGGAAAACAAATGCGTGAGGTTAAAAAGAAATGACCGTCACAACCGTTCACAAATAAGGTTCCAAGAACTATACCACCATAAATACATATCGCATCCGTGAACCCCATTTAATTTGGTTGAATAAAAAACGCATTTTATTGTACAATTACCTTATCTCTAACAAAAAGTCGTCAACGTTAATGTCGGTGGTGAATTCAGCTTTTATTTCATTCGTTACAGTTCCCGTTTTATAACCAACTTTAATTTCAGATTTTGTACAGTTTTTTATAATATATTTTAGTTTAGTTATTTTTACTAGTTGTTGTGGAGCGTGTGAAATTACCTACATTTATTTTGTTACCAGTTATTTTTCAATGATTTTAATGACTGTACTATAGACTAAATGTAATATAAAAAATAAAAAAAATGATTTCTGTTTTAGAGCTAATTAAAAAGAATTAAAAATGCCTTCGAATTAACATATGGAAAAGTTTTACTTCGAGAACTAGTCTTCTTTTTTCGTATGTTTGATATACAGCCTGATGTCAGAGTTTTAAGCCGCAGTCTAAAAGGCAGTGGTTAAACCTTTGGTTACAATAGGAATGATGACAATTTTTTTTTGCAGTGTCCGCCTTGTAGTTTTTTGTACAATAATGGATACGTATTTTTTAATTTGTCCCGCAAACATAAATTGACCAAATTACAGTGAATGAAACTTACGCGTGACGTCACGATTGAGTATAAATTTTACCATATCGTTACGTCACAAGCCCCCTCTCCTAAACTTTAAAGCAGTTAATTTTTGTCAATTCTAGTTTTTCTGAAAATGGAACAATACGTGTCTCACACTTTTCAATTATCTAACTGAGGGACTAATGAGATTTTTTCTTTTTATACCCAGTCATCATCCCTATTAATTCGATAAGCTAAATATAACAGTTAATCTTCACTGCAAAAGCAGCGACTGGCAGCGTCTGTATACATCCACACTTTATTATTTATCTTCTACGTGCGCCCACTGCTGGGCAAAAATATATCACCAATAAATTTGAGTCGCACTCGCACCACGAGACTACACAAGACTTCAAACGACTGTAATTGTCAAACACTATGTTTTTTACACGCATTGAATGGTTTCAAAATTATTTGAAATATAAAGACGCTATCAACCGTTGATCTTTCGGTTTTCGGTTGTAATAAAAAAAATCTTACTAGTTTTGAAGCACGTAGAAAACGCTCCCATGGCACATAGACTTGGAAACATTTTATATTTTCTTTCTTCCTCATTGAAGCCACATTGCATCTTCCCTTCTCCTGGTGGACAAAAAATGTTGCACGATTCCCCGACGGCTGCTCTTAATGCAACTGGAACAGATTCGGGTAGTTTATATAATTGGGACAATTTGTTTAATTGAGTCGCTGTATTTTTCAAGCTTGTTTTGTAGAGCGGGTTCTCGGATTGTTTGCTGCTGTAGGATATAATTTGTCTCTAGAGCTGTTTGGAGCTGAATTTTAATTTCGTTTTGTTTAAAACAGGAACATTCACGTATTTTCTCATACCTTAAATTATTTTCAAAATAGTGTGAATGTAAAGTACTGGATAGGGTGTATTTAAAAAGAATTGGAAAAAGAGGATTGTAAAGTTGGTAATTTTATTAAAATGAGATCAGTGGTTAATTTGACCGAACATGCAATTATGGATTGTAAATGTGGTCAATCATCAAACGGGAAATAATGAATGGAAGCCATATTGATTCCGTGCAGTACCAGCAGTATGAGATACTTGTACGACTATAAAAATAATAAATTTATTGCCGAATTGAGACCCAAAAATAGCTAAATTTTTACGTAGCCAGCCCTAAAATTTTATGATCATGATGATCCAATACATAGATATTAAACTATACTTACTTTTAAACATACCCTTAAAAACATACATATACAGATACTTAAATGGTTTGTTTTTTTTTTTAAGTAATTTATTTCTGGTTGATTCACATGTAACGGTTTACTCTTTCGTTTTTATCGGGATTGCAAACTAGTTTCGGACCCAACCAGAGTCCTTAACCATAAGCTATCAATTAAAGGATTCAAATGGGTGGTAATTAAAGACGGATCTCTCAATCCCGATAAACCCGCGTGAGTCATCATTTAAATACAGAAATCTAAAGGACTTTTCATAAATTATTGTGTACAAACCACACTGTCCAACAAAATGCAAGCAACCGAGATAGTTGCAATGAATACAATTTAGATTTAAATAGGGAGTCGCGAGATTCATTGCTTGATATTATTTCCTTTCACAGTTGTTTACCAGACAATACGGAGAGCCAGTTTGTAGATTCAGTAAGAAAAGATTTTTTTGAACAGATGTGCATTAGTATTTTGTAATTTATTTGAAATATAAATTTTGGTTATTCTGTAGTATAATAAATTTATATCTTTATGTAAGGAAAGATGTTTGAGAAATTGATTTGAGAGTATACAACTACGTTTTAAAATGTTATTGAAGCAAGAAAGCGTAGGGCGGGATCTCTCCCACATTTGCAATAATGTTGCTACTTTAACGTGGCGGTTGGCCTCCGAATTGGTATAGAGCACAATACAGCTCAAAATGCTTTTTTCACAAATGCACATGACAGGAAAAAAAATCTGGCAACTAAAATGTGTTGAAGAGTTCAGAAAAACAGCTCTCCGTAAAATACGGTAAGGAGCTTAATCTGGGCAGACTGGAAGCCAAACCATTAGACAGTACTGAAACCTACCATGGTAACTTTAAGAAAAAGTACGTATTTCCATGGCATTTTTGCAGCACTAAGAAATCTTGTATTTTCAAGATGTTAACATAACCTAACCCGAAAATATTTTTTGGAAAAAATATAATTAAAAATACTTACTAAACAACACAAAACATGTTGGCAACAAGTAATTCATTTTCTTACACCTATTAAACTGAAAGGCATATCAAAGGAACGAACTCGTGCGTCAATGGAAATTGAGAATTTCTGATTAAAATCCAATTAACGTAAACCAATAGGTTTCAATGTACTGTCAGCAATAGAAATCAATGAACAAACGAAACTACCGAAAATGTTTCAATGGAAGTAAGGCTTTTCTATTTAGCTTGTATTTTTTAAAATTATTCATCGCTTATATTTGATAGCACAGGGCCATCAATGTTTAAAACCCGACGCAAAAAAGGCGTGTTATAAGTTTGACATGTCTGTCCATCTATAGAAGGAATTGAGAGATGTCAATTTAGTTTTGATTTAAAGGTGAATTAAATGCGATTGTTCTTAGACACGTGTGATAAAATCGAGAGAGTGGTTTAAAAGTTGTGTTGGCGTAAGTTTTTACTGTAGGGATTTTTATCGAGTTACAGTTATATCTTAGCAAAAAACATGAATTATATGCTTTATTTATTATCATTACATCTTATTATTTCTTTATAAGATGCTGGTAGGTTCTCAGCTGCTTCGTAAACCTATATCATGGACTAGTTATTTACTTTATATACACCATAGGTACCATATTTCTAACAAATAAAATTTCTTATTCTTATTCTTGTTGCCGACTGTACGTGAAATGTCGCAGTAGGTATAAAGTCACATGTTCAAGAGCTAATATTTTATTTGTTTTGTTTTAAATGGCAGCCATGTTGGTTTTTCTCCGGAAACAGAGAGTTTTTGGTTCTGTATCATTTATATAGTTTAAATTACCTTAAGAACGACAAACAACACACAGAGCAACAAGAAAAAAACATCGTAATTTTGTAAAATGGAAGATGGGTAAATAAATAAATTTATGAAGTAATAAAATATAAGATATCCCGATGGCAAAATATTCACGTGTATCCTAATATTTCAGGTATTTGTACAAACTTTATTACATATTTATGAACTTGGAGGTAATCGACGTATTTCTTCGAATCTGAGTTATGTAATTGGAGCTTACTTTTTCTCATAAACTTGCAAAGTACGAAGATTTGTTAACATTAATTTCAAGTTATGGTACAAAGAATTCTTTCGTGTCTTCTACTCAGAACTGCTAAATGGCAAGCGCAAGCAGGGTGGTCAACGTCTGCGGTACAAAGATGTGCTTAAACGCCACATGAAGAGATGTGACTTACATCCGTCACAGTGGGAGGCTATGGCCGCAGATAGAACAAAATGGAGGCGGACTATTAGGGACAAGGTATGGGATTTTGAAAACCGGCGAAGAGAAGAGCTCGACGCGAGGCGAGAAGAGCTGAAGGCCCGACCACCCGCGGCCATCCAATATACCTACATCGGAGGAGTGCTGACTTGCAGCGAATGTGGACGGACATTTACTGCAAAAATTGGCTTTGTCAGCCACTGGAGAGCACACCAGCGAAGCTCTCAAAATTAGTCGCAGATCCAAGTCGCTGTGGCCGAAATCGGTCAGGATATGTATATATATATATATACAAAGAATTGCCTAATTGCTGCTGGTTTTTTCTTTCTTTTTAATAGTATTTATGCACACTAATCAACAATTAAATTATACAAGTTTGATTTAGATCAAGAACTTCCATTAAGTTAAGAAATATGTAGTTGGGCTGTCCCGACTCGACTGTCCAGTAATTAAAAATACTACTATAGGTTCCTCTTCAAGTTTTACTTTTGTTATTCGACGTCATATCCCATTTTTACTTCCATCAATCACAAAACATTGACATTGTGCATGGTCTATTTTTTTAAATGGCCTTCTCAGATAAGATATCTGTCCAAGTGTTGCATTAAACATTTAAGTCACATGTACAAAACACTCTCTCACTGTCGCTGAAGAAAAAATCAAGAAGGTCATATAAATGCTTATCCCACGTAAGGATCGAACCCACGCCACGTCGCGCATAACGGGTCTTGTTACCTATACCACTCGGCTATCCGTGGAGTAAATCATTACTCCATAGAGTCCTACCCTCTTCATCATTATCACCTCTTTACACAGTTTTGAATCCCCGTAAGTAGGGAAAACGCCCCAAGTGGTAAATTTTAATCCCAACATAAGTCTTTTGAGAAATTCCCATAACACAGGAATCCACTTCAGACATAAATTTTAATGTTGTTTGCAATCTTTTGTTTGCGCCGTCAAAGTACCGTGAAAGTTCTTGAAACGCAGGAGGCTGTCTCCTTGTTTTTGTATTCCAAGATCTTATCATAAGACATGAGGAAGTTAAGGATATTTATAGCTATTAAAAAGCACTTTTTGTCAAATTGATGTAACTTTTGTCAAGGGAAAAATGTTGTTGGTTGTGTTTTTATTACCTTTTCCTCCTTGAGTAGGTGTACTTGTATTCCATTTTTCTTCTGGTGTTTTTAAAGCTCTTTTTTGAAGTGAACGTTGTTTTGTTTTTGCTGATAGTTGCCCAACAATATAAAACCTCGACCAAGCGTGACTGGCACTCGTGGCGTTCCAGGATTAATTGCAAAACCAGAACAGGATTCCCTTTTAAATTAAAAGTGGATAGTGGCGGACTACAAAAAGGAGAATAAACGGCATGTATATATTTATAGTGGAAAATAAATGGCCACAAAAGCGATAAAGGTAGAAAAAATAACAACTCCACATGGAGAGTGCACTTTGCCAAGCAGTAGGACATTTTCTGTATTCAATTATTATTATTAAGATTATAGACGAATATACGGAATTGCGGTATTATACATGGATTTGTATGCTCACGTGGCAAATACGATCTCTAAGCAGTCAAAGACTCTTTAAAGTTATAAGTTGACAAAGACAACATTGACAAAGTGGTGGAGGAGACTCGGATTCCACGTATTGGAATCTGAAATCTGCAATCCACAGTGAGATAGTGATTGATGTGATCAATGCTAGACTTCCCTATATGTGGGGGAGGCTTGTGCCCTGCAGTGGGACGTATACGGACTTTTATTATAAAGACCAGATTAAGCAGATTGAAAAATTTGCCAGTCAATTTCGTCTCTACATTCGACTTTCAAATGATAGAGATAGCTTGACTTAAACTACCTTTGAACGTCGTTTGTGAATTGCGGTTAACCAATTGTCCCAAGAGTGGAAGTTCCAATTCCAATATCTCTAGAATATCTTATTCTAGGTTGTAATAATTTTGGCCAAGACGTTCCCGTGGCTACCGTGTGGAATAATTGGTTCTATAGTTCAGTCGTACTCCAATTTGAATCGTTATCATCTTGCTTGGGGAGTTGTTGTTGAAATATATTTTTTTTCATTAACGTATTCTTGCTTTTGTCACTTTCTTGTTTTAGTTTCAAATTATTCTGAATTTAAGAATTCAAAGTCATTTAAATGTATTCCATATTAAATGTTTTTTTTATATACTTGTAATGAAATGCTGTACAATCACAATCCTAAAACATAAGTGTTTATGGTTTTAGACACATTTTTCCCAGATTATTTAACAGAACAAAATTGCAATTGGCTGGTATTTAAAATTTTCTTCATTCCAAACGCTAATAAAAGATTGTAAGATTCCAGTGATAACATTCAAAATTACCCATTTAATATTATTAACCCTATTAATGAAGTTCGCTGACAATTTTCCTGGGGGTAAAATTATCACTGAACTCCAGATTAGCAATTCCCTTACCACTTACTCTTTGAACGGCAAAAGAGTAAAATTACCAAAGTGTAATTTTATTACCATATTATGAACACCATTATAATCATGAACAGCAATAATACTGGTTATTATTAGGACAAGTAGAAAATTTTCTGTATTAAGATCTCTTTGACTTGGTGTTAATGGTCAATTTGTTGGAATTGAGTTGGATGATACTAATGAGTTAGGGTTAGAGAATTTATGTGACGTCATTATTTTGCATTCTACCACATCTAATAAAGATTTGCTAAAGCACGTCTTTTTGTAATACAGATCTCGTATTTTTGATACAAGGTGCCATTTCAAATTTTTGTTTGCTTTACCGCCACCACTAAATGTTGTTTGTATTGTTTTCGTGTCTATATTGAATGTCGTGCTGGCCTTGCAGTATTTTGTAAGTATTTGTATGCACCAATATGCAGGTTCGTTGGCAACACAGGCAAGTTTTAATGTGAATATTTTCAAAGAAAATGTACTTGATTATTCTAAGACAAAGCTGAAAAACGATGAAATAAAACATCTTGTGGTAACTTGGATTCCAAATATCTGAAATCGCTAACTCGCAGTAATTAAATATTTATAGGCTGGTATCATTATTATTTTTTGGGCCTTGACAATGCGGTTAACGAGTTGACCATCTTTAGGGGGTTAACACCACGTCATAGATTTGAAAACGAGATAGCCACACTTACTAACTTTATGTAATGGTAGGCTTCCATGTCATCCAATATGCAGAAATACAGCATTTGAGGCACACCAATAAGTGGGCCAAAATATAAAAGGGAAGCACAAGAAAAACAAGACCACCTGTAGTCTATATCAATACTGAAAAAACTCCTTTGTGGCATAATTTCATTGAGTAAAGTTCCACAAAAGGTATTCAGACGCAACCTCCTATTTTGATTGATAACCCTTGTGAGTGCTCAAGCGTGCAATTTCAAAATATTTGACGATCATTAATTTGACAATAGGCCATTTGCTGTAAGAGGAAAGAGTCAGTAAAACCACGCCAAAAAACGGAGAAACATTTTTATCAGTTTTTCTTTCAAGTTATTTTTTTAAATAAGCTTTTCATCACAACGTAAGTGTTTTGCACTTGTTAGTGTCATACTTCATCTGTCTCTATTCTGGATAATCTCTGCGTTTTTCTTTCAGTTGGTCTATGTACTTCTTTCTTGGTCTACCTTTTCCGCTTCGAGACTCTATTTGATATTAGGTTTCTGTAACCAAGAATAAAAATGAAGCAAATTACTGAGGACTGCTATTTATACGTCCGTCTGGCACTAGACTATATCTCATGAATAAAGTAAAGTAAGTCGGGTTGTTTTACTGATGACAAATTATTATTTTGTTTAAAACAAATTAGGATTGTTCGTAATGCAATATTTAACTCTACCACAAATTGAAACGATGTCGATAGTCGATGGCACTCCAATCTTAAACAGCTGCGTTCAAAATTTGGACAATACCATAAAATTATTGCTAACAAACAAATACGCATCTTTTGTTGAACTTTTATTTTGCAGTAACTTTAGTGAGTTGTATTACTGGTTATTTTATTTTCTTTTGCCTCTAACCACTGTAATACCCATAAATGGACCGTAATGGATGCCCTTTGAAGGTATTCAGTGATAAACAGGTTTTGTGAAAAACATTTTAAGAAAAGAAAATAAGGTTTCTTTGGTTATTTAAAAATTGATGTGAATTTAATTGCAGGTAGACTTATATAGGTAGATGTTCGTTTATGTTCTCATGTAAATTTTAGTTTTGCTTTTCCTTGCGGTCGATGAACTCTGTTTTGCCTGTATTCATATTTGAATACGGTCTGAAGTATTTGTATCTACAGAACGGCACATATTGGAATACCACGTTACTATACTCCCGTAAAAAGCTGTAACCTTTACCACTGGGTAAACTTTGCCACGAAAAACGAACTGCGCGACGTGTCGCGGGTTCGATACCCACGTAGGACAAGAAGTTACAGAGCCCTATAATTTGAGTGATATTAAAAAATATTGGCAATTCAAAAATTCACTTTTTTTACTTCTGATACCACTGAAGAAAATGTAAATAGTCGACTCTATTTTTTTTCAGAAAGTTAATTAAGATTTGAAACAAAGGTTAAATGAACATTTTCTACTTTTAAAATCTAATCCAAGTCTGTTTGCTGGTTTTAAAAATAGTTTAACTATTCCTAGACCAAAGGGATTCTCTTGTAATTAAACACGTTTTCTAATAATGAATCTTTTAGCTCACGATTGCTAATCTCTACATTTCTAGGGTTGGTTAATTAAAAGTTAAAATGGCGGCTATATTTGCCTCTCTTTCCCAGAAGAAGGGTAATGATTTGTAGTTGTTATAGCCCATAACCCTACATTTATAGTACGTTTGCTATTATGAGAGGTGAGTTCATGTTATGTAACAGCCAATTACAATATCTTATGGTCAATTAAGTTCTCTTTTGTACATTAATCCTTTACAAGAAGTTTAAATCATATCTCAAACTCCTTGGAGAGTATTTTTGAAAGAGCAGGCGGACCTCTTTCTCATGTTTTTCCCAGTTTCACACGTTTTTAGGGCAACAATGCAATTTTCAGGTATGAAAACAGATGGACCGATTTTGATAATATTTGAATGGAGTGATATTTAAAAAATCTATTATTATTATTTTTTCTTAAGAAGAGGTTGCTCACTGCCGACCCTATACTTTGACAAAATCGTTCAGTGCGTCATTCGGGCACTTCCCTGAGGCGGCTATTAATGGACTTCCTCTGGTTTACCACACAACAATAGTGATGTTACTAATGGGAACCCCAGCATCTAAGTACTGCTTTGAATAATATAGCATTATTACCAAGTTTGAGTTATACAAGTTCAGAGCGTCATTTGTTTTAGATTACTGTCTTTAATGTATTAAAAAACATAAAATGAAAAATTTGCATGCCGTCAGGCGGAATGTATAAGGCTTCTTATAATTTGTAACACCTCAATGCCTGCATTCTAAGCAAATAAATAAATCTATTCTAAAAAAAAAATTATTCTATTCTATTCTATAATATATAGTCCAAGCAATAGTGTGACAAAATTAGACGAGAAATGATTTAATGTTATTAAGTCCTATTCAACAGAATTATTTATTTGTAAGCCCAATTTCAAAAGTTGAAAATAAATTTAGTACATCGCGGTTTAATTTGTATGAGTGAAAATTCATGCTGATTTTATTTCGTTGAATGTATGAAAACTAATTTACATTTTAGAATATTTTATATAGCGTTCATCAAAAACCTTATTGTGATGTAACAATAGCGTACCTACGCATTTATCTGAATTTGGTTAAAGTTTAAAATAAAATAATGGCGTAGAATTGTGGACATCAAAAAAAAAAAAAACTTCAATGAAAACTTAAAATATGTCTGCACCTGAAAACTTAATTTTCAACTCTTTATTTGCCAGAAAATATCACACAAAATATGATTTTTATAATGTATAAATGTTACACACACAAAGTGCCTAATAACGTCAGCTGTCAACCACCAAAGCACTTTTATTTTTAAACACTGGCAATATTTTATATTAAGTTGGCAAGACTGCCAGTAATGGCGCTGAGACAGTTTGGCGCCAAACGTGTTAACAAGTATTCTGAATTATGGTATTTAAATAATTAAGAGGTTTGTATAAAAACTTGTTTATTTTATGGAAAAGTTTCAGATTTTAACTTATTTTTAAGTGCAAAACAAAACCATGTTTTTTTCTTTATTACTATTATCTGGAACTGGGAAGTTAGATGTATTTTATTTTACAGTTTATTTTATAACCAAGTCGTTTTATTTATACCTGAAACAAAAACAAATTGAAGTTTTTAATTAGTGACGCTAGGATTTCGGGTAAGATTAAGTAGAATTTGTTTAAAACTGATGCCATTGCCATGACAATTTTTAAAACCAAGTTATCAATTTTTTCTAATGTCTACAATACAACCTAGAAAAAAAACTTTTCCACTCGACAACATCAAATTAGACTTAATAAACCGAAATCTTTCATATTATAATCTTGATTATCAGACCTGAAATCCAGACTTTCTGACTAATATGTCTAGCATAATAGAAGTTGCGAATATAACACAAAGTTACAATTTGAGCCGGCTTTGTACGAAGCTAAATACCAAATTAGGTATTCTCTTGACACAGGAATTATTAATACAAGTTTGTTATTAAGCGGTTTCAGTACTTAATAACTCAGGCGTATGTTATAAATATCAAGTAAATAGTATCTACCTATTGCACAGTAAGCAACATAAGTTGTTTAACATAGTGGATGTCTATTAAGGTGGTGGGATATCATGGAATAATTTGTACCATTTGCCAGTGACCTCGGTAGCTGATAATGCGATTTGTACATGATACCAGGAGGTGACTCTTGTCTGAGGTAAATGAGGTATATGATTTTCCCATTGTATTCATCATCATCATCAGCCCATATTTGTCCACTGCCTCTAGGTTCAATAAGATTCCAGAAAGGTAAAATTTAAGGTTAAGAACTTGTAGTAGGCCTCGCCTCATTCAAAGAAAATTAATTGATCCAAAAATACCTCCTAAGCTTCTGTACGTATTTCTTCCCACTGTATCCCCAATAGAATGAGCTTCACTAATTAATGTAACCTTTCAAATCAAATTGAGACCGCAATTTGCTGTTTCATTTATTTATATAGAACTCGCTTTGACAAATTTAATTCGGTTTACTTTCAAAAAGCAAACTCTTGGGAGTAAATTAGGATTGAATTGCTTCATACTCGTTCATTGAGAAATATTTGGAGAAAAGGAAGTTTTGTTTATGTGATGAGTATTTCAACTTTATTAGGAAATTAGTTTTAGAAGATATTTCGTGGTATAAGGGTTTAATAAGGCTTTTCGAGGAAGAAGAATAATATGACGGTCTTTGATCGACTGGCCGGTTTGCAGCACAGCACAATCGTTTGTTCTGTGTCTGTATGGAATTGATTGTAATATACTATATGTGTATGAGTTTTTGTTACACCAAATACCCCTTGTTTCCAACATGTTACCCACCAGAAAAAAATATTATTCACAGGTAACTGTAGTTTAAAAACTATTTCATTAACCAGTATTTAAGGTTATGAACTTTCATAGAAATATGATTATTTTGAACGCACCCTTACGAGGTTACCGCAGTCTGTAAAAGCCTTTTGATTTGATTACACAGTAAGAACGGGTTATTTCATGTAAATGTTTTACTAATGGATGTATTTACTTTTGTTATATTTTATTATGACGTAGAATATTGAATTTGGGAAAAGATGTAAAGAAAAGTACAAATTTTTTTTAAAAAAAAATCATTTATCCACCGCATCAGATGAGTATGATTAAGGACCTATCACAAAAAAACAAACACTAATGACCACATAACCTCCTCTTAAAAGTTGGTTAAAACAAACACGGAACATCACTAGTTTTATCAACAGGCCCAAATGCTTTACGGCTGTAGTGGTCAGAGGTTGGATCCGAAACCCATCAGGCACTTTTACACAAGTGAATTACAAAAATCACCTACAGCGTGTCAATTTAATTGAAGTGTAAGGCCACTTTAATTCATACAAAGTAACAGTGAAAACATTTCCACTTTGTAACGGGAGCACGTTCATTTTGTACAGTTGACACATGTCAGGGCATGTATGAGGTTGGCATGTGCCAACAGCCGGCTCCGAAACGTGTTCAGGCATCAATGCCGATGAAATACATCACTTTGAACTATTTATTTTTGTATTATCGAGGTTGGAACGGTTATTGGGTTGAACTGTACTATACAATAAATAATATTGTATGAGAGTTTGACTCTGATCTCTCCCTATACGGCTGGATCGATTTTAATGTTTTTTTTGTGTGATGCCCTGTTAAAATTTTTATTTTCAAGGTTGTTCAGAATATATTTTTTTTTATCTGCCATTGATTTCTTTTTTCTTTAATCGCAATTGCTTGAAATAGCCCAGGACGTCTGTTTGATCCTGTAGTTTGTCGAATACGATAATGTTTTGATAGGTACAGAGCAGGAAAATTTGAAGGCTTTGAGGAAAGTTTCGCCTATCTAAAGGACACCATAGGCTAGAAATAACAGTCTCATAAATAAAATAAGAACCGTTGCCATAGATAGATCCGCAGACAGAAGCAGACACAAAACCGTAAAACTAAAACCCATCTCTTTTTTCATTGGGGTTAAAAATTATGGCACTAAATAATGCCATAAATGCAAAATGTTCGAACAAAAGCAACTATTAAAGCTAAGACACATATGTACCACCCTCTATTGCTCCATTGTTATTTCTTTGTTCAATATCTGCAATAGAAATACGCATTTAAAATTAAAAAACTTAAGTCCCAATGCAAGCGATTTAAACCATAAGTTTTCTTTGTTTTTTTAAAACTTTGTCTACATATCCATCTTAATTTGGATGTATTAGCTAAGCTAGTACTAATGCTGTCTAGGTCATATGTGGCCTCAAAAATAAATTAACGCTGCTTATGAAGTTTTATCTGCTCCAGAGCCTGTCAGGACTCACCAGTGAGGCAAAGGAATTTTTACTCTTCTTCATCTCACTCTGTCCAAAGCTTCCCGATTTATGTAATGCCTACTGTGACTCAAACCAGTTGAAAGATTTTTTCTCATAATATGAATCTACTTTGGACGTTCTTCCACACTCGCTCTCTTTGCGACAGCAGTCCTCAAATTGTTGACACCTGGACCAAATCTCATGCAATATTCAAACATATACTGTTGCCCGGGCCACCATATAAAAAGCCATTCTGTTTACAAATAGGCACTCACTAGCAGACGTGAATTACTCTAGGGAATATGTTGAAGTTAAGCCCCTTTTGTGAACTAAAGGTACATATATACATGTTGGGCTAACAGGTCACAACTTTAATTTTCAGCCAATTCTCTCATCTTCTCAATTAATAGAGTACTAAGATTTAAAGGAAGATTCGGACGAAGGAATTAAAGCTTTTGGTCAAAAATAGCAAATACGGACCTACGGAAGATTTGAACATATTTACGTTGGGCATAACATTTTAGTATCGTACATTATTTGCAACGTGAAATAGCGTTATTTATTTTATTACCCTGGTGTGCGTGTTTATTTCACATACATTCACCACTTATGGCAATTTCCTTGCCTCTTGCAAACCTTTATATTGATCTAATCTATCATAAGTGAATTCTGTAGAAACATCCAACTCTTCTCTGTTATAGAGATATATTTCACATTCATAAACAATCAAATTCAGTATTTGATTCGCCAAAAATATCCTTGACAACTAAAGTTTAGTTAAACACACTACAAAATAGACGAAACTCTCAGAAAACTGCTGGTTTAGTAGTAAATTTCGTAGTAGCAGTAGTAAGACTTCCGTCCTTGAGTGATCTCGATATTTTTAGACGATATGGATTGGCCAATTGAGACTAAAAGTAATTTTAACAATTATGCCTTAAATTTGACAACGACCTTGAAATAAATCTTGAACACAACTGTTTGTGAACACCTAATTATCACGAAACATCTCATGCATGCATAACGCCTGATGAAAAGCAACTAGCAAAATGCAGAAATAGAAAAGAAAGAAAAAGAAAGAAAATATATTTATTTGTGCTAAAAAAGTGACGCATACACACAAAACCAAATAAATTAAAATAGAAAATAAAAGGGGGAAAATATGCGTCATATTAACACAAAACGGCCGATGCTCAGCATAATGCTAAGACCCTACACAAGTCAGAGCCCCAGCGCTGATTTTCAGCACCAGCCGATGCTGACGTATAACGGCTATAGCCGGCTAACGGTGACATCACTAATTAATAAAAATAAGAAAAAGCTGGAATATAATTATATACACACTAATTATAAAATTAAAATGTTTGTAGTGTAAAAAAAATAAATAAATAAACAGTGGTGACATTCTAAATCCAAAATATTTACTAAATTATCAATTTTTTTTTTTTTTTTTTTGAAATGTGTCAACCATTTCGAGCCACATGAAAACGTCTATTTTCAACATCCCACATTCTCAAGTTTTCCACGAGACGATTCAAAGGAAGAGAGCAAACAATAGAAATCTGTTTGGTGAAAATTCATTATGAGAAATATGAACCGAAAATGGTATGGGCCCAGAATATGTCATGACATTCCCTATTCAATTGTTGTCTGAAGAATGAAATATTAGAATGAGCATTGATCGGTCGCCCACGAGAATTAATTAACGTCATGACTGATATGACGTCTGGGCTCTATATTTTAGTTTAGCGACATTTTTCGTGTGCGTCTTTTGTCTTCTTTCTTGTGGATCTTTGGTCTAATGAGACGGTGATGAATGAAGCACTGGAGGAAAACATCTAGAATTGGTAACGCTATTGAATCGCTCCAATGATAAGTCAAAATCACGGCAGTTGTCGAAAAGGAATGTCATTCCCATACATATTTCCGCTTTAACATTGTCAAGATCCTCTTTCCAGTCAAAGTTGATATTAAAAAGACTTTACAATGCTTAACAAAATTACCTTTTTGACTTGCTCATCCCTAAATCATTTTCCTTTATAAAATTTAAGACCATAACAGCGATAGCTACAATTAATAAAGGATAATTTATTTATTAGGATCAAATAGGATCCCGTGTCATGAAATTGGCGTCTGCAGAAACATAAAAACCTCATTTCGGGGGCAAGGAAAGGTTAAGGAAGGTTTCGGGGGATAATGATAAGGGTTTTTGTCGACACCAACTTACTTTTAGGACTTAACTTTATTGTTGAACAAGATTGTGATTTTTTGCACCTCGATTCTCGGAATTTTATTTTGGGGCGAAGGAAAATGGCTTGTGATGATGAATGATGGTTGTTTTATGTCAATATGACTATTCAATTATGTATTTACGAGCTTTCATAATCGATATAAGGTTTTACAAGTTAAAGTATTTAAATTAAGTAAAGACGACTAAGCAATATTGGTTATTTGTCGCATATATCTTTTAGTGGATTTGATCCCTGTGTAGGAAATTCCAATGAAAATGAAATGAAATCATCATTGTAATCTATATACGATATCATAGTACGAGAGGATTGGCGACAAAATATAGTTAAGATTGCCACCGCCCTTGCAATAACGAAATCCACTTTGCAGTTTTCAGTCAGAATAAAATCAGAAAGTGCAATGCAATAACAAAAATGTAATTTAAGATTTTAATCTTTATTAATACCTATAAAATAATTTATTTTATTATTTATTGATCCGGCAAACTTTGTTCTTGAAAGTTGATTTGTAAATCTAAAACTTCCAAATGGCAAAAATCACTCAAATCGGTCCAGCCCTTTATGTTTGCACAGTCATACACGTGTTCGTACAGTAGAATTATGTACATAAAGTTTTTTTTTAATTCTAAATATCCAATCTGGGAAATATTAAAGATATAAAACGTACAGATAACAGACATAATAAGTTCGAAAGCGTTTTATGTGTGTACACGTGCGAATGTTTGCAGTCTTATCGAAGGTCAGCAATGCATACATTTTACTTACAATGTTTAAATGTATCCTATCCCTTCGGATCCGCGAAGCGTAAATCATAAATATGAAGTTATAGGGATGTAGATGGTATTACTTTATCTGCATGTGTAAGCGGAAAGAGTTTAAGAGTTTTTGTACTTTTCAGACATTTTATGGATTTTGTAAGTTTCGAAATTTTCAACACATTCTTGAAGTATAGGTCAGTTTAATGATTTTTTTTTTGTTTACCTACTGTTTCTGTCTTCATCATGTTACTTTAACAATAAAGATTAAAATAAACTTATTAATTTATCGATAATTAGTTATTATACCTTCCGTGGTTTTCACTAAAAACTAAAAACTTTTCAGCTATTAGTTTTAATCACTATCCAGTTTAAAATAGTTTTCCCTATTCGTAAATTAAAAAATATTCCCAAACCGGGACAAAGGCTTAATGAACTTTAGAAAATAATTGGGAAAGTATTTTTGTCTAAATTTAACTAATTTAGCAGGTGAAACGGATTTTACTAAATTTTTACGTTCAACCCTAAAAAAAATGGCGTCGAGTTTTTCTGCTTTCATAAACCTAATCCAATTAAGAATAGTCCCCGAGGCGGCTTGTTAGAGAAATGCATTAAAATATTCGATTTTGAAATTTATGATCATAAATATCGATATTTGTTAAATTTCTAGTTAGATATGTTAGGTAAACTCATTTATAATACCAGCCTATATATGTCCCACTCTATACTCCAAAATTGAATACAGTACTACAGACGTTGGTTACAAAAACTGAATAAACGAATTGTTATACAGAACTTCAGACAACAATTTATGAAAATATTTTGAAGCACTAGACAAAAATAAAGTAACATTATTTTCTGCAGTGCCTTTGACAACACAAGTTAAGAGAAACAAATTGCTTTATAATTCAAATGTCAAACACACTGTATTCATAGTGAATGAGCTAATTACATCATACTGTATATATCATGTTTTAAAAAAGCTCGGTTGTAGAGCAAATACCGCTTTTTTCCATGGAGATTAACGGACTCTAATATACCAACAGCCTTCTTTGACAACCAGACTTCGGACTTTCCATTAAAGTATTTTAATTCCGTTTATGCAGTATGGTTATGAAGCCCTTCTGATTACTTAAATAAGGGTATTAAATGATGTAACGGTTTACTCACGCGTATTTATCGGGGTAGCCCGACTAGTTTCGGACCCAACCGGAGTCCTTAATCATGAGCAGACGCGGCGGGATCGCTAGTCGGGCTACCCCGATAAATACGCGTGAGTAAACCGTTACATCATTTAATAATGAATCATTCTCACGACAGTTACTATCAAAATAAATAAGGGCAGCTGGTTTTTTCTGGATGTGGAAGGCAGTGGACCAGGTTTTATGGCACAAGTAGGAGTAAGCCTTTGTCTAGCCGTACTATCTGAAAAGGCAATTAACATATATATATTTATTGAAATGAGACTGGCAAAAATCTGATAGTGACCGAGAGTGAATAGCTATAATAACTTTTTCAAAAGAGCCTGGAAAACGGCATACTTGCAAAAAAAACTTTTGATTTTGATCCTGGACTTTATCGCTGTCTGTACGGACTTATAGATAATTCGCACTACTACATATTCGGCGCTCTTGTGAGCAGAGCCTCGGAACTGACTAGGTTAAGTGGTTCACGAGCACTATCTGAATATGACGCTGACAACCAGTATATTCCGTAATTATCGTACGGTTTTACTCGTATGAATATTTTATTAAGGTTTGGTTTTATATGACACCCAATAAAGATGACGTACATTTCTATTAATGATCGAAATAAAATTAGAAGTTTTGAAAACTTTTAGATGACACAAAATTAATCTTTAATACAAAACAAACTAAATTGAAGTTGCTCAATCGTTCAGTTCGGGAGATATGGTACCACTTACACTTATACCTTTTACCTCTTTTTACGTCGGAGGTAAAAAACGACTGCTCGTACAGTAATAAGAATAAGAATTTGTTCAAAGGACATCCCAAAATACTGGATAATATTCACTTTTCCAAGGAAGTATTCAAGGTTGAGGTTCGAAAACAATCGTCCCATTTCAATTTAGGTTAACACTTTTATCAGAATCAATGACGCCGTTTCAATTTCAATGTGGATTTAGCATTCAAAAATATCATCTTATTCAATACAGGCTTATAAATATTTTGTATCCCCTGAAACCATTTATTGTGGAACCTGAGTGACACATTAAGACGCGGAAATAAATTTTTTGAGTGGTGTCAAGCCTACGTGATAAATGAATTGGGAGGAACGAGAGACATTTAAGTAAAGATACTCGTACATGTCTTTGTGGATAATGAAATGTTTAGACAGATATGGATCACAGAACTTTGTGAAAACATGTGCTAAGGCGTATAAAACCTTCTTTTAAAAAGGTTTGTTAACCCTGGATACCTATCATCACTTCGTAAGTCTGTAATTGCAAGGGGGGGTCGGGATGGATAGCCAAATGGTTGGGGTCACCAAACCACTGTCGTGTTGCGACTTTGATCCCAAAGGATAAGCTTTTGTGGGATCGACGAATGCTTGGCGTGAGTCTGAGGACAAAAGGATTGAAATGCTTAACGAGGAAGTCGTTTTCAGATAAAAAATGAACGACAGTGACCGCTTGCAGTGTGCTTTCTCGCTCACACCACTTTCCGTACTGAATAGAGACTGAGGCTAATTAAAGTAAAATTTTTGCCGTTGTGGCACTTAGGTACGTATTGTTCTCGTTTTCATATCAAATTGGCCATAGACCAGTTTTAAGATCCATAGTACCAGCCACTGGTTCCACATAATACTTATTAAAATTTGTAGGCTCTAAAAACTGTAATTTTCTCATAATAACAAAACTTTGTAATTCGTTCATACCACTGTCGAGATCGCGACTGTACTGCAAATGTTTGTCTCAAGAGCTCTTGTAATAAAAACTGTTTTGTCAAAACTCATTTTCTGTCTACCTGAAGGTTTTGAAATCCCTTAATAAAGCGATAACGACTGTGCTCCAGTGTATACAATGACGGCCATTTTTTAATTTAGTAAAAAAACCCTCTGCTTAAATAAAATTAATTTGCTACGGCCAGGGATGAAAATATGCTGTTTTCAGGTAATTTTTACACGTGATAAAGCGTGTTTTGTTTCCTGGACGGTTTTAAATGATAACAAGAATGTTTCGTTTTAAAATTGTTTTGCTCTTTTTTGGGAAAGTTGTTTTTAATGTTTTTGCAACTGTATCGAATGTAAGTTTAGTCTCATTCGTTAGTTATTAGTAAGTTCATAAGTTAGTTTTTTTGAAGGGAGATGTTTTGGCATCTAATAGTACGTGCTGATTGGGAAACATTTCTTTTTGTTTTTATCTAATTTATTTCACTGGCTTTTAAGTTTGATCTCAAAGTCATTTTGTTTTGACAATTTTTACGAAAAGCCATCTAGTCGCAAATTAAGTAGAGCTACTTATATTTCTGAAAACATACAATGCTACCTGTGCGTTCACCTGAGCGGGTGGGTGTAAAATGTCATTAAAAAACCTCTCGCACTCATCATAAATATTCAAACTGCGTAATAATTATTGATTACTTCCCAAAAAAGTCATCATAATCTTTAATTTGACAGAGATTTCAAAAGTTACTCCACCTTTAATAACTAGTTGTTTATGTTGGAACCTTCGCGACCTTATCAGCCTAAGGGCAAGTTTTCGTTGAATATTAATTTCCGAGGTTTATTATTATTCATTTATTTATAGGTTCCTCTTTAAGCTCCCCTAACATTTCAGTTTTCATTCAAAATAAGCTTGGTGATATTTTTTGTTGTCTTCAAAAATAATTTCAGATTGAGTATGTAACTTCCATTTTTGATTTCGGATAAAAGTAATTGTATAGGTGTTTAGAGTTTTGTATGATTATAATTAAGTAAAACACATTGTTAATTAATGATGCAATGCAACACGCGTATTTATCCGGACCCGACCGGAGTCCTTAATCATGAGCGGTAGGGTCGCGAGACGAAAGATTCGACTAGAAACCCTTTGATTCTCATAATGTGATTTTTTAAATTGTTTTCTATTAAGTATATTATTAAGTACGGCCCGCTGCCCAGAAAAACAGTTCAAATTCAATTTTTCGTCACGATTGAATACTATTAAGTGATTTTCTTATTCACACCCTAGCAATACCAGGTAGGATTCAGTGATTGTACAAATATTTAATACGTACGTTATATACTCCATATTTCAATATTCACAAGGAAGTCACGACGTTTCTCAGAAAATCATATTGGAGAAGATGGTAGTAAATTTTATTGGCGAACATTTTTCATTTAACCTCCTTATATGACAAACTTAGCCATAGGTGAGTATTCAATATGGCTTTCTAATAAAACAAATTGAAATGCAAGATATACTACGTTGTTTTATGGTTTTTGAGAGTAGAAATATGATTTAAATTCAAATAGATCTATTTTCAGGTCTAAACGTATGGAAAAAGACACCAGCACAAAAGATATAAAATAAGATACCTATTAGATATGTAAATACAGACACGTGAGTTCTACATTTTGGCATAGGTGAATCCAGCCTTGAAGAAAAAAGTAAGTATTTTTCTTTTAAATCAGTCAATTTCAATCATATTTTTTTTAATTCATTTAACTTTTTGCATTTTTTTGTATGTCTATTTTTTTCTTCAAGACTTGATTCACCTCTGCCAAAATGTAGAGCTTCAAAAAGGTCCAGGATTCTCCCGCAAAATACCAAATCAGGTATGAGTAAAAGAGGTCGCATGGATTTTGAGTTTAAAAATATATAAATTTAACCTCAAAGGTTAGACCGATCCCTCACCCAGTGTCCTACTCATATTCGATACGTTGACGCATACGCATCACGTCATGAATAAAAAAACGGCTAAACATTTTTCAAATTAGAACGCGTCGTACAAACGTGTCGCGTAACTTAACCCTCCTAACGACCTATCTCGAGATGTAATTACGCGTAACAAATTTTACACGATCTGTATGGCAGTCGTAGGGTTGACAAAAAGTCGTTTTTTATGTCATGGCAATTGCGGTTACATGCTTTATGATCGAACCCGCATTGTTTGATCATAACGCAGGCAAAATACCAAAGTGAATTGAAGTGAATTTTCAAACTTGTTTGTATTATTTTAAAATATATTATAATATTGTTGTGCACTGCACCGCAGTGAGTTAAGGCTTTGATTATTTAATATAGGTACTAATCCTCAATAATCAAACCTATATGAGAAGAGACTTGTGTCGAGCGATGAGGCTTTATTAATAATGTTTTTTTTTAATCGTCGACTCCTATACACTAAGAGACGTGTTTGTCTACTTCCTTGCACCTAAAATCGTTTGACAGTCACGCGCATTACAAATACACACATAAAACGTATCTCGTACATTGTATAATCATTGAATTTACACAACCATTTGAATTGAACAAAGTTTATTGTAATTATTGTTTACAATAATTGTTCACGGGATTCATCACATGTTTTCTACCATGATAGGCTTGTTTCGAAGTTAGGACCTATTTATAATGTCACGTGCCCGGACTGTGCTTAAGATCTATGTTTAATAACGTGAGTTAAGACTTAATACTGAAGCGTTATTTAAGATTAGGTCGCCACTGTTTTTAGCTTTTTCTGATATTTAAAATGTGAAAAATGATATTAAAAGATCGTTTTAGCAATATCCTAGATATTTAAAGGGTTGATACGACCAGTAATATAATAGTAAATATGGTGAATTGATGGTTGAAATTTCCTCATCAGTAGTTTGGTATGCTATTAGGGATGATGACTGGGTATAAAAATTAAGAATCCTTTTAGTTAGATCCCTCAGTTAGATAGTAAAAAAAATAGGAGACACGTATTATTTACTGTTTCTGAACAACATTCTAACACATATCAACAACAAACATCTCCAAGAAGGAAAATGAAAGAAAAAATTGTCATCATCCCTATTAAATTTCGAATATTTTTGCATACAATTTTATTTATAAACACAACTAGAGCAGTTGTGTTAAAAAATATATTTTGCCGACAAGGATTATTTTCAGAAAACAATTATTTCCCAAAATATTTATCTGTACATAAAGGGTTTGTTTTCTGACAACCCTTAAAACACGTTAATATATTCGTTAGCGTTTAATTATTTGGTAATTCGAGTTTCTCTCTGTTGTTACATCTTATTTCGCTAATTCCAAGTCCAAATTCTCTCAGACCGAAAATTACCTATCTAAAGTTTCTAGCACTTCTCTTCAAAATTATAGGAAAAAATACACTTAATAACTGTTTATACTTAAAAAAATCGTGGAAACAGTGTCTGGCTTTCTCAGATAAATCTGACAAGTGGTTCTACTGGTCCACAGTATTTTTTATCCACATCTGTCATTTGTGTGAATTAAGTAAGACTTATTTCAATAAAGCTTGGAAAATTTAATCGGTCAAGGTGGTAGTCTGACAAGCGATACTGCGGATACCGTACAAATTTTAATATACAAAAGAAATCCAACTTGTTACAAAAATGGGAGTCACATTTATGACTGTATCTTTTGCTTAACCTCGATATTTATTTGTTGTAATAGCAGTTACAGAAATAAATTATCTCTGAAAATTGCAACTTTTCAGGTACATATATCACGGACTCATGAAGTACAACCTTGTGACAGCAAACGGAACTTAAATAAAATCTAGCTTTTACCTTTCGAAAACGGACCCCTGAAAATAAAGACTCAACTAAAATATGAAGCAAAAACATCACAAAAACCTACTTTGTAAATAAATAACCCCATGTAACAGCAATATTTCATAATATCGTAGTGACGTAGGAGATTTACGTCTACCACCCACAGGCAGTAATCCTCTTGCGTACCCCACGATTTCGTTCATTCACCAACTCCTGTTAGGCTGCGTTTACACTAGAGATGTGCGAGGATGTCCGCTGAGCTGTTTCCACCAGGGCCCCAATTCTGCTATTTACAATGGCCGATGAATGAATGAAAATTAGCTTAAAATGAAATTTTTTGTATTTTTCCTGCCAAATAATTGGAAATTCAGTACGGTACACCCAAGGTCACTAGAATTAAATTCCAATTATTGTATTGGCAAAATGCTTAAGAGTATAGGAATAATTTCATATCGAAGATCAAAGCGAGGTAAAGAAAGCAATATTTCATACTCTTAAAAAAAACGACTCCCATAGTAAGGAATTTAAATCTTGTGTCACGAGCGGTTTCAATCACATGCACAAAGACACCCATATATACCGATCCGATATTGTTTCTTTACAAACACATCCCTCGCTACGCATCCTCGCTCATCTTTGGTTTAATCGCAGTCTTAAGGTCTAGCGTTTGAGTGATGTGATGGAATTTTATTATGATTTATTGTTGTGCGAAAATTTGACGTTTAATATTGTTTTTATAGTTGCAATCTATGATGAAATGGGTTGGCAATTTGAGCTATATTAAAATCTGGTTTTATCAAAACTGTATTTGATGATTCGACTTTTAAATTATTCCGGAGGTTTTTTATCTAGCAGAAAACATCTACCTAGAAAAACAGTTCTTCACTTTCCCGAAAGAATCAGACAAAAGATAGAAAAACTTCAAACTTCGTTGCTATAAGACTTAGTCGGAGTCACGGGCAAAGGCTAGTTCATAATAAATGTAATTGTAATCATCTTCTATTGGTAAACACAACTTGTGTATGCATCAAAGTGTTAGTCAATTAATATTTCAGCCATATTTGAGTCTCAGACAATGATTTCTCGATTTACTTTTAATGTAAAGGTGGATTATACAGAATGCGGTGTCTTTGCTTTAAATTAGAATTTTATGTTTTAACAAACGCTGACTGAATGAAATAGTTTTCTTTGAATGGGATAAATGTTATCACTTTTACATTTTTCAATTATTCATATCTTGTTATTATATATTATCTAAAAGGTAGGTACCGAATTCTTTGTCCGTAGCAAATTAATGAAATCAACAAACCTTCATATCTGCTAACAAAAATAACCTCAAAATCCAAAAATAAACTCTCTTTACATACTTAAAACACAATGCGAAACGGCAAATTGGTCGAAAAAGTGGTTTGAGCGATCATATTTACTCCGGCTGCACAGGATGTTATAAATCGTCGAATTTCAAGCAAAAGTTAAACAATCCCCGAATGTAATTGAATTGTAATTTTTGTTTTATCTCGCAAACAAAAGGTTTTTGTTAAAATTAATAACGTATTTATTGTTTTTCGGTTTCGACGTCGACGGGAAACGAGCAAATTGATCGGATTAAAGCAATGATATTATATTGTAGGTTTTACGAGTATTCTTTTTCGTAGGATGAGTAATAAATTGATTAATTATCTGATTCTTTTTAAGCAAGGGTAAGTTAATTGGATGTGTAAAATTTAACTTGCCATGTTCTGAGGTATCATCTAGGCCAATTTATGTGTATAACAAATCTATTTCATGGTAGAAAAGTTGCATGAAACAATAATGAAAAATTCAGATCACATACACACAAACACCCAGACTCAGTTCAAGTATTCGTGTTATACAATTGCGTGTCCCACGGGGGGATCAAACTCGAAACACGTCGCTGGTCGCGTGGTCTCATCAACAACGCTTTCGAACCATACCTTTGGCCAAGTAATCTTGGATCACACAAATGCGTGTCTCTCACGGAGATCGAACTCGCGACACGTCGCGCACAGTGATCTTATCGTGGTCACATGAACACAGCTTAGAAACTGTACCTTTTCTGGTACATTACATGCACGATATACAGATAGCGCAATACAGACAATATCCCGTGTAACTTTCATAATATTATGCATGCAATTTGACTCGGCCATACATTCATAGTACATCCATCATACATACTCGTAACATTTGCATAGAGTTGAGATTGATCGCCTGACCAAGTCGATTTGTCACGATGCCAGACGAAACCAAATATTAACTGCTATGCCTATCAGTATTGTATTACAAACACTATTAATAGGTGTACTGAACCTATCTGACCTCCTCAGTCCAGTTACCTGGGCAACACGATGCCCGTTAGTCAGACTGGTCGGACTTTCTCGCTTCTGACTACCCGTAACGATTGTCAAAAGTGTGTAAATAACAGCCGGTACTCTTGACTATATTCAAGTACATACTGTAAAGACATTTGCAGATTTACTAAGTAATCATTTTGTGATTAACATCGGTAGCTTAATATAATCGCGATTGAGATCATTGAAGCAGTGATAGCCTAGTGCCAAAACGGCCAAGTCAGAGGTCTCGAGTTCAATCCGAAGCCACGCACTGAACTTTTAGACTGTTAAAGAAATAAATATCATAGCTACCTTGTTACCGAAGGCATGTCAAATTGAGTGTCCTGCGCCTGATCTCTCTCTAGCCGTGGATAGATTTGGATTGCAGTTCAATGGTGCTATGGGGGTACGGGAACAATTAGTGCACAGTACCAATCAGAACAATACCAGTATTTCACAATTTTGTCTGTTAGTTTGTTCGTTTGTGTCCGATGAACTAATTTTGTTTCTCTGATGTTAAAATTTTGAGTATATTTCATGTCAATCGGTTCATAAATAAAAGAGTTATGCCACTTTGAGAACTACGTAAGAAATTTGTTTTATACTTCGAAAAAATACTTCCCATAGTTACTTTTAAACGGCAATTAAGTCCCTGACATAGGTCCTTTAATTATCTTTCATTATAGACTTGAATCTCAAAACTCCGCGTAAAATTACAAACATTTATATTCCGCAATTATTATAACAAATAGCATTATAATAAACTTAATTATCAAATTAAAGCCTATGTACGTATGCCCAGACATAGGCTAACGACTTCGTGTTATCCACTAATTGCAGGAATTTATTAATTGTGTAAAATGCGTTTATTTTATGGTAAAACCAACCGCATAATTGATTGTAAGCAATATTTCCTTTTCAGCCTCGTACATACACACTTTTGTAAGGTTAATGGTATAATTAGATTAATAAGAATATTTCAATGAATAATTCTGTTAAAACCCAAGGAAAAGGTAAGCTTTACTTTTAAATCATGGGTTAAAAGTGTGGTTTAATAGGTTTGCAGATGATTGGAGTTTGACGACAATGTCGAGTAGCGACCGTCACATTTATGATGCATACCGGCCGGGAACCACATTTTAACGTGCCAGGAACTCGTTGTCACCCATCTACTGACCGACCGTGTCAAGCGTAGCTTAACCTATGATCGATTAACTCATGCAGCTATAGCTTAGCCACGAGCTGCTCCATAACATAAGGAATCACAATAACAAATGAATTGATACTAAAAGACAAATCCTAAGATAATCCGTTGACACTCACATTAGCCCTAATTGGAACTCAACTGCTATTAATTAATAGATATATAATGAATCCACCGTGACTTGCAGAATAATGGGGTTTACCCAATACTAGATAAGTTTTATGATTTTCCTAGTTTCTTTATGATTAATAGCATTAGCAATTATAATATGTTCTAATTTTATTAGATCCTACCATGTATTCTGCGGTTTCTTTTTGTTTTAAACTGATCATAAAAATAAATTTATCATGAAATATTAATTATGATGTGTAATTACAATTCAGTATTTATTTTTTTAACGACAATCTTTTGTCGTTAATATTTTCCATAGAGAGCTGTATAAAACATGACAATTTTTCTTTTGTCTATGCTGTAAGACGTTGCTTCTATACCAAATTCCAAGATTCTGAGATACTGGAAGTATTCTTTAGGTTTCTATTTCCTATGACTCCCGATTCCTGACTCAACCAGAGTCCTTAATCATGGACAGACGCGGCGGTGGAGTAGCTAGTGTGGTTCAAAAGTCAAGACCCCAATAATAATTAGATCGAGTATATCGATCATGTCTTACTGTCAAGTCTGACAACCAGTCTCACTAAGGGGTATCGTGTTGCCCTGGTAACTAGGTTAAGAAAGTCGGATAGGCAGTCGCTCCTTGTAAAACACTAGTACTCAGCTGAATGTGGTTAGACTTGAAGCCGACCCCAACACAGTTGGGAAAAAGCTAGGCCAATGATGATATCCGACTACAATAAGCTTAAGCTCAATAGTCGACTCCAAATAATTGATCATAAATAATTCACCAAACTCGTATGACGAATTTAACATGATGCAGACCCGTTTATCCTTATAAAGCGCTAATTAGTCTGAAGATTAAAGCTCTGACTAATTCTTATTATGTACCTACAATGAATACGGATAATGCTTATTGGTAATTGGATTAATTGGTTTATTTATAAATAGGTCAGACAATGATGAATTAAAGGGAAACTACGTATTGAGTATTTGTTACTAATAATAATGTAAGAATGGTTGTAATTTGTGTCTAATAATGCTATTTATTCGAGACTTGTTGCTTCAGTTATTAATTAGTCTTATCGTATATTTCTGATATAAAATCATAGTAACGTCGTAGTTCAAAAATGTATTACGAGTAATATTGAAGTAATCGTATACATGCCGATTCTTTAAAACTGCTCTTTTGTACTATTCCCGGCAATAAGGACATTATTACTGTTAGGTCATCTGTACAAAGACACCCAGACACAGACACTCATTCGTAGATTACACAAAATAAATGCTTGTTTTACTTACGTGATCATTTAATACGCTGCACTAGGCTAAATTGAAGACAACACTAAAAGTCTGCACAATGAAATAATCTTAAAATAAATAATTTTAAATGAAGAAATCTACTAAAAACAACATTTAATTTCAAAATTAATTTGCTATCATTACGTCTATAGCTAAAAAATGCTGGTCATTAGAAGATTAAATACTAGAAATAAACAAATCCTATGCACCAGGTTTATTCAAAAAAGGGCCTACCAAGCCTCTTTTAAATTAAACTTCATGTAATATAACTGCAATTGTGGAAGAGAGATGCCGACATACATCGTGTAATGCCGTCTCGCTCCCACAACCATCATACTATTACTTAAGGAGTTGGTAAGGCCCCAGTATTGTTTAAGGGAAGTATTGCGCTACCCTCGAGGGTACGTCATTCAACTGACTGAGTGATTACTCCGAGCAGAGATAATTATTAGCTGGCTCATGACTTGTTGTCTATACGAGTATAAATAGAGAGATTTCTAACTTCCTTTTAAATTAAGTGGACATTTATCGGTTGATATAAAGTACGGTGATCAATTTTGCTTACATCGTGGGTATTGTCATAATGATTTAAGAATCAGAGTTTTAGGGGATGTCGAAACAGCGGTTTGAAATGTTATCATCAAATCTCCACTTTCTGTATACCTGTCACCAAGCTGTATCTCATGAATCGTGATACTTGGACAGTTTACATTTTCAGATGATGTATTTTTATTGAAGACAGTAGACAAATCTGAAATGATTCTGAAAGAGAAGATAAAATCGGGATTAAAAAATCCTGTGTAAATAAGGTTGCAAACTATTTGTGTACCAAGTTTAACTCTTCTCTTCCTCATCCTTCTCAACTGAAAGAGTAACAACCATCCAGCCATTCAAATAAACTTTCACGTTTATAATATTAACTCACTTACAACAGTTTTGCAAGGTAAGTTAAGTACCTACATACTTCGAGCTGAAGCTGACTCGTTAATCTCAAGACTATTTTCGGCACTCCTTGTAATAGTTGGCAAGTAAAATGAATGTGTTTTGTGATTAAGAGAAAAATACTAAACGTGTGCTACGTAACGTCAATTGGTCAACCCGTTTCAAAATACACCAAAAATTGCGTCAACGTTAATTGGGCCAACGATTTAACATTCGAACAACTTAAAAGTTTCCCCGAATAAAATTTAACATACAATTACAAAACCGTTCCATTTCGAGCCGCGAAAAAATTCAAACAATTGAATTTCGAATGAAAAAACCCATTGCATTAAATCCAATTAATAAGTTCGCTTGTCAAAAATTCAATTAAAATATCGTTTGAATGGCGGCAGATCCTTTGATGATTACTGTAGGACCGGAATGGGTAAAATCAATGGTTTGTATTTACATTTTAAGCTTGCGACTCATTTCCGAACGATTGGAGACCGGATTCAGTGTTTACACTGTGTATTATTGCGTGACATTGAAATTCAATTCCATTATTTATTGGCTTTTGAGTTGCTGTATTTCTGTCTATGAAATGTGGGTTTGATTTTAAATAGTACAAAATTATATTCCATTCTAATGTACGTAGGTATCTGTCTTTGTTTATGTACTAAAAAAGAAGTCACTTTTTTTTATACAAATACATACCAAATTAATTCCTGTGTTTGCGACTTGAACACAAAAGTAGTCAAGTTTTAGTTGTACTTTACTTTCTCCGAAACTGCTGAACTTTTTGACTGATAATGACATTTTGCTTTATAGTTCATTTTTTCATGACGAGATCAATAAGTCTGTGACTGTAAACTAACAGGTCACGTTATCGTGTGATTTATAGGGAACCTAAAATCCGGGTCCTTCATTTTTCCTTCTGTTGCGGTAAAGGTGCTTAGGGTACGGAAATAGGGGTCAGGTATAAGAGACTGATGAATAGGCGATGACGGTTATTTGGAAGGCTGTTCTTTATTTGGGTATTATTTTTTATTAACATTAAAAAAATTGATCTTCCGACTTGAGTCAACAAGCTGTTTTGTTTTTAATGCCTAAGAGATGTTATTAATTGATGAAACGGTTTACTCGAGCGCATTTATCGGGAATGCCCGACTAGTTTCCGACCCAACCGGAGTGCTTAAACAAGCTGACGCGGCAACTGTGAGATGTTGTTTGAAAACGCCATAACAATGGTCACTTTTGAGAAATCAAAAGGAATATTAAAGAAAAATATGTGTTTCCAGAAACTTTTCTCTTTCCAAATTCTTATTCTTTTGGATAATGTGAACACAAATCTTATTTGACACAAAAAAATCCTTTGGCAGTCCTCTAAGAAAATGCTAGCCAAATAAATAAAAGGCGTATCTGTTTCCCTTCCACAGATAGCGCGTATAATGGGAAATGTCAGATTAAAATGTCCGCCCACATAATTAATTGAACCATTTAGTCCAACATGGAACCAAAAACAGTACTTGAAATATCTCACAAATGAAAAGTTCTAAAGTAGTTTTCGTTGTAAAAGTATTGCCAAAGGGGCAAGTGGAAATAAAAACTTTCTTACCCCTTTAAGTGCAGTGCACTGTTTGCATTCGAGACGAATTTTTCAGTCACCCAATCAGCCTCAAGAAGGATTTTGTATTGAAAAAGTTCAGTCGATAGAAACTGCGGTGAATATTTTGCCACGTTCTTATACATACACTCACTTTTCTTGTTTGTTTGTCGTTCTGGCTGGATTTTTGCAACTCAATTTTTAGGCACTTCCCGATAAGCTAGCAAGCTGAAATTTTCAGGGTTGCTTCAAACCCGATGAGAATGCAATTAACAAAATAAATATAAAATCGGCTGGACCGCTTTTTATAAAATTCGAATGCAGTGACATTTAAAAATGTGGGTTTTGTTTTAAACCTATTTTTATTACCATAAAGATTGCTTGACTAAACAATGCATGACAAAAAGCGATCTCAATTTGACCGAGGGTTTTAGTTGAAAAATTTTATAGAACTATGTTCGATCCCTTAGTCAAACTAAGAAATGAGTAAAAAATAGCATATGATAACTATAGCGGCATTATCAATACACGATTTGTAAAAAATTCAACTGACTAGCGGAATATTTTATAATTGAACCCTCAAAAGTTTTATCGACATTGCCCTAGCCATTTCCCAATTTATGCTGGGGTTGGCTTCCAGTCTTAGCTGATTTAGCTGAGGACCAGTGTTTTACAAGGAGCAACTGCCTTCCTCACCTCCTCGACCCAGATACAATTTTAGCTACAACAAAGCAAGCAATTAAATGTTTAAACAAAAGTGTTGAAATAATACTTTGTTCTTGCACCAGTGAACCCTTTTCACGTAAAAATATCTTAATGGCGGTAATACATCAAACAAATTAGGTGATAAATAACAAATTAAGGTCACCGGATCAAGATTGAGTCAAGATTTACAATTTAATTTAAACTTTTTATGCCTTACTTAAGGGGAAAGTTAATGACTGGTTAATTTCAATTAGAAAAACCAAGTTCAAAAATTTAAATGATTTTACTGTGGAAAAATGATGAATAAGTACACAATCTGTTATTTAAAATGTTTTATTGAAAACGCTATTTAAGTAAACATACTAAACGATATATTATTATAACAAAAACTCATTTGGCCGTAAAGTTTTAAACTTAAACGTTTAACAAAATTAAAAAAGAAACAAAAAGAATATGATACGTCAATCAGTTTATACACACGAGTCGTTATGTTATGCTGTCCCTGATATTCTGAGGCGAAAGATAGGGACAGAGAGACAACTTCATAATAGTCAAGTAAACTTAAAAAACAAATGTTAAATACATTACATTCTCAAAACGAAACGCCACGAAAAAAAATATACAATTCGTATTTCGAACACTGACACAACGCTTCAAATAAATTCATACAGCAATACTATTTTAAAAATCGAACGTGACAGCTTTGCTTCCATTTTGATGATTGATTCTAAACTTTTTTTTAACGATCGAGTGTATTATTGTTTTACGTGCCGAGAAAAAAGTTTGCTTTTCGCGGGTATTGTGATTCGCGCCTAAAATTTTCGTATAAACGTTGTGAGGGTTTTTCTTTGGAGAGCAACTGTTCTGCTCGATTCACTGAGTTTCTGTTGCCGATTAGAAATGGTTCTTCCTCAGGGATATGGTACATGTCGGATCCTTGTTCGTCTTGCGTAGACGTTGGGTACCCAACTGGGTGCATTCCTGAGTATACACGCTGTTCAGTGTTGACAGCTGTGATTGACATTACTAGTGCTACTAGAATTGTTGAGACAGCCATTTTCTGTAAGAATATGGAAATATTTAAATTACAAAAAGCAGTTCGTTTTGAATTAAAACTTCTAATATGAAAATGTTACTCAAAGGAAAGCAGTGTTATGTAACAATAAAACTTTATCTTTATTTCCTAGTTCCAATTATTTAAATGTAGGATACACTCACCTTAAATTGTTTGTAGAGGAACCGTAACAAATTAAAACAATAATCCCCTGTTAGAAAATAATATCATTGCTACCAATAAACAAAAAAAGAATCTTGTGGGATATAATTTCACTCGGAACTATACTTTTTAAAATAACAAGTGCACTATAACTCCTTTCTGGCCGCTCAAGATTCAAACTGGCTGAAAATAAAAGAACGCGGTTTAAATAAGAACTCTTATGGGATTATTTAGAAAAGTATAATCTGATTCGTACAGACTTAACAACGGAAAAGACAGGCCGTCGATATTAAATGAGTTGCTAACTATACTTACGGTCAGTGACTGAAAATCTGGTAATTTTAATTCGTGAGGATTTTTTTTTTTTGAAACATAGTTTTCTGCTCAACTCTTCAAACTATGAATGCGGACAACATCACATACATTGTTCTGAACCCAAAGTAAGTTGCTAAAGCACTTGTGTTATGGAATTCGTATACGACGAAGGTACCACAAACACCCAGACCCGAGACAATGTAGAAATGTGAATTTTTACATTGACCCGACCGGGGATCGAACCCGGGACCTCAGAGCTAGCGACACCTTGAAACCGGTGCGTACGCCACTCGACCACGGAGGTCGTCGTTTGACTAATTTGTGATTGTTTACCATAAAACTTCCAAATATTGTTACTCATAACATTTTTAACTAATGTGACACATTTTTTTTGTGTAGGTGATAACAGGTTAGTCTTCCATTTAAAGTTTAAAAAAATAATAATTAATTTAGTTATTTGAAAGTAAAAAAAAAATTTTGTTTTTTTCAAAACAAATAATTTTGAACACTCCAGTTATACTATGGTAGAAATAAACAAAACTATTTGGATGTCATTATTTTAGTAAATATAATTTTTGCCAAGACTATGACATTCTTAACTTTACATTTCAAAGTATTAAACATTATCTTTCAGTTATAAACATGATCGTGTTCGATTCATGTGTCCATTTAAGTTAGACCCCAACCAACTAAACGATTAAGAACTAAAGATGATTAGGACAAAGGTCTAAGTATATTGGTTATTATAAATTCGGTTTTTAAGATCATCTTTCTCTTAGCTATTAACAACATCCCACTTGGTATTAAATTTACACATCTTTTGCGGTTTTGTGGGAAGCTAGTACGTGTTAATACTGTTCAGATTTAATTAGGTTCAATAAACTATATGTCATGGTAGCGACCTTTTTGCGGTTAGGTCCACATACAAAATCTTGCTTTAGCATTTACACTCTTGTGAGAAAGGTGATAAGGTCGATTTTTTCTTACGTTGTTTGAGTGAATGCTATCGACAGAGTTTTGACGTTTTGAGATGTTAAACATTTAAATAGACATGAGGTTTCGAATTTAGAAAACTTTTCGTACTAAGGAACTATGGGACTACCACTCTACTCACTACTATTTTTTTAAGTAACAGTGTTGCAGTTTTTGAAGCGAGACGGGGCTATACACCATGCTGGGCAGTTTCTCGCTCCCACAACCGCCACGGTTTTGTTTTTAAAGATAGTGGTAGTCCATTGTAGACTAAGGAGACCAAAGACTTCAATGTTGAGATATAAAATATGCCTGTTACTTAAAATAATAAGATCATTTGTATGTTTCACTCAATATACATATGGTGTTAAAATCAGCTCAACTGGAGAGTAGAAAGGAGATGAAATTTAACTGATAAGATTTAATTACAGACCGACAGACAGATGGATAACGGGACAGGTGATACTAAACAAAAGCTTGTGTAACAAAGCAACGGCAACAACCCACTTCAAAAGTTGCAGACATTTCGTTATTCTTTCTTTATTTCACCCCCTACAACTTTTAAGAGGCTCTAACGATTTTTAACAAACATCGTTTTTGTTCATCATTTTCGTCTCATTTAGCACTTGCGCATAATTCACCTTAAGTACAAAAAAAAAACAAATTTAAATCGCTAAATCCGTTCGGAAGCTATGATGCCGACTATAACATGTCTCTTTGAGACAGAGGTTAAAAACAGATAAAAATTATAGTAGTTTGCTTTTAGTATCTATTTTTTATTTTTCGTATCCTTGATCTTTTGAACTTTATGATCCTTTATATAACTCTTTATTCAATTTTGGTTTTTCCTTATCGCTTTTAATTCGTTTTTTGGTCTGGGTTTTTGTAGCACCACCGTTTAATACAAGCTTTAATCAATTAGCGATGGTTCTTTTCCTTTTCATCTT
The DNA here is from genome assembly GCF_003590095.1 of Trichoplusia ni. Taxonomy (NCBI): domain Eukaryota; kingdom Metazoa; phylum Arthropoda; class Insecta; order Lepidoptera; family Noctuidae; genus Trichoplusia; species Trichoplusia ni. The sequence goes on along the minus strand of NC_039478.1, from coordinate 4,901,223 downwards.
CTAAATAAGGAGACACCCATTAATCCTATTCAAAGTAAAGTAGTAAGTATAAATATGTATGTAATTATACACCGTGATTTTTTAGTCGTCTTACAAAAGCAGCCCAGTTCATGTGTCCAATGACTAGAACACGTTCATGATAAAAAAATAGGTATTTATGAGATTTTAATAAATTTAAAATGCAATTTTTATTCAATATTATGATGCGATTCGTAGTTTTATAGAAACACAGCTCTGTTGCGGGGGCGGTCCGAGCCTTGTAACAATGGTGAGGGGCGCGGGCGGCGGCGTTTTTATCATTTTTAAGAGTATATTTCAGATTTCTCTTGTTAATTTTTCTTCGTACTTACTATCATAGTTGATGATAAAAAAAATAATAATCGCTCCTAGGGGTATTTTACGTCGGATACATGAACTGGGCTGCTTTTGTAAGACGACTAAAAATCACCGTGTATAAGAACTCTTGATAATTAATTCATTAAGATGTTACCGTGAATGGGTGTAATGACAGTTAGCAAATTCGCTTCTTTACCACTTGTGCTCTTTCGATTAGGAGCTTACTGAAAAAAAAACCTTAGATTCATTTTTAGTTTATTTTCATTTTCTCATTGTCAGTAGAGATGAATAAGTTTTGTGTTGTATTCTTTTTACTGTCTTGACTGTAAGTGCAGTTACTTTTTGTGAATTTACTATTATATTGCATAAAATTAAATATGTGAAATGTGGTGATCTTTGATGATAACCTCAATATCTTAACGATGAGATAATGTTGTGACAAATAACGTCACTAAAAAATCATCAATATCAACAATAAAATAATGCTTCAATCTTTGTCTACGACGGAGTAATCTCGAAGTAGGTAATTCAGATTCAAAGAAAACAAAAGTCTTAACTTAAAAGTAAAATATATTTAAAAATAACTAAATGCAATAAAATGACTTAATTCAATAAATAACACAGTCATATTAACATATGAATTTCAAAGTCTAATACTAATTGCAGTCACAATAATAAAAACAGTCCAAATAATTTAAATCAATTAAAAAAACATAAGTTCTTTTTCTTAAACAATTTGAGAATCGAACAATAATTAAATTATAGGCGGGAAGTCATAAATCGAAACAAGTTAAAAATCCGTTGCCATTTTGACTTGCATTCGATTATTGGCAGTGTCTTTTGAAATTCGAAATCTAAATTTTGATAACTTTCACTGCACAAAATGCGTTAATTAATTCTTCTTTCTCTAAATTTAAAGTCCGATGAAATTGTTGGGTCTTTGCGGCCAGGTTTGTGGGTGGCGCCTTAAGTCTTCATACTGCCTCCAGTTGAGGAACCAAAAAGGTTGATTATCTATCGGCATTTGGTTAATTCGGTTTATTAGATTTCCATCTCCTCTGGCGTCAATAGGGTACGGTGCGTCTTCTCCAAATCTATTTGATATCGAGCCTCCTTCTATAGCCGGATAGCCAATCGGACTCAGGCCGGCGTAGAATGGCCTTTGAGCCTTTACAACAGCAATTAAGATTGTAAATGCTAGAACGATTTTGTAAGCAGCCATTGTCTATAACAAAGAAACGAGAATTGAATAAAATTGTTGTTGATGCAAAAAACTATAAATAGATTTTTTATGAAACTTGTTTCTGATACTTTAGATCGAATCAGTTACAAATCCAAACCAGGTACTTTATCTTATAAATGTTTCATGATGAAAGCTCTACAATTTTTTTTGATATTTTTTCCATAATACCACTGCCTTTTTAATTATTATTTAATGTTAAATACGGAGAAGTCATATTCACTTTTTTTTTTTTTATTAAATAGTTTGAACAACTTTTAATAATTCATTGCTAAATAGTTTTGTACATTTTTATTATTTTTTACAAAAATATAAACAAAAACATGTATAAGTAATTAACTAACATATTTAAAAATTACATATTTAAAATAATTAAGTCTATAAATTAGAACTTATTATTTACCGTTTATTTATTTATATTTTCCGTCACGATAAACACTAGTGAGGTGAACGCACAGATTGTTGTAACGGTCGCGACTTCGCTGTGTACTGTGACTCGATACAACCAAACACAGTATAAATATGAACTCGAACGTCTAATCGAGAACATCACGAATACAGACTTAAGAATAGTATAGACGCGGCGATATATTCTTTGTAAATGTCATGATGATTTAGGCTAGTTTTATTGGAGGTTATGATTTATTTGTGTCTTGTTAAATTTATTTAACCTAATTGAATAGTTTTGAAAGTTTGTGAATTAATTGGGTTTTAAAATTGGTGTGGCGAACTATAATTTTTGTGTTCCCGAGATAATATAGACGACACACGTAAAGTAATCCTATATATCTCATAAATTAGCTTAGAGGTCTCGAAACCCTTTTGTAAGTCTTAACAATACTTTTATCGTTACAAAAACTCAATCTCATTAATAATGAACATGTTAATAATATACGAACAATATTTAAATGTAATATAACTTTATTTGCAAAAATCTTCTCTAAAACATTCTTAACGCTACACGTAAAACCCCATTCAACGCGACGCGGGAATACTCTACACGAGAGTGCATGACGTCAGGATCTTACGACCAGTGAACCGAGAGCTATAATGACTTACACAAATTCCGCACGATCACCCAGTTTCGTATGGACAAAGAGGCTGAAGAGGGGGGAAGAAGGTCTAATTAAATTGGGCGTCAGGAAACGATTTTGACTCACATATGAAGTAATGGAATTCGTTCTGTTTATCAACATTAGTAGTAGGGTTTTTTCGGGTTTTAAGTATTATATAATTATTTAATGAGTTCAGTGACCTAGATATAGCAGACATCTGCTAATTGATAGATTACCGCAGACGTTGGCTTTTTTCATATTAGCGCAATTGTTAAATCGATGCTAATAAATAAGTACATAAAAACTATTTGCTTATTCGACAAATATATCTGGTATTGGTTTACATATTATGTTCGTGAAAGTTCTAGAAAAAAACAGCCGATAACTACGTGAGTAGAGCCGCGGAAGAGACAGACAAACAGATAATCTTACAGTTTTATTGTAAAACCTAGCAGGTAGCCAAACTTATGAGCTTGAAGGCAGTAATTTAGACGGCTTTCTTATGTCCAACGCTACCCTTGTTCCATCTTCATACATCTGAATATTGTGACAAAATGAATGCCATGTTCCATGTCCTGTCTTGCTCTAATCCTAATTTTAAACCAAGTATTGAAGATGTCAAAAGACATTAAATGGCTTGTCAAACGCAAGATTCAGAGCTTATAAAAGGCTGAAAATACAGATAGAATTACTTGAACGTATAATTAAATAAATAAATAAATGCGGACAACATCACATACATTGTTCTGAACCCAAAGTAAGTTGCTAAAGCACTTGTGTTATGGAATTCAAATACAACGAAGGTACCACAAACACCCAGACCCGAGACAATGTAGAAATGTGAATTTTTACATTGACCCGACCGGGGATCGAACCCGGGACCTCAGAGCTAGCGACACCTTGAAACCGGTGCGTACCGCTGATACATAATTGTTTTAGAAAACGGTTCACTCATTCGTTTTTATCGGGATAGCCAGAAAACTTTCGGATCTAACCGAAGTCCTTAATCATGCGCTGACAGGGTGGTGGGTAGTGATCGAAAGGCAGCTCATGGTAAGGACTCCAAAGAAAGTGAGTATTTAAACAATAAAAAGAAGAAAATATCAGAACTATCTACATTTCAGATTATCACCATCATCACCCGATATTCGTCCACTGCTGGACATAGGCCTCCCCAATTGCTCGCTATTGAGATTTATCTCCGGCTGCTTGCACCCAGCTCCTACCAGCACAGATCATCACTCCACAGAACTATGGACGTTCTAAGCTACGTAACAGAACCATAGATAGTTAATTATCCTCCAATACTTGTTCAACCTATAATAACCACTTTATCATTGAACTGAAATCCTTTAACATTTCACTTAGTCATTTGAGACGTCTATTTCATTCCTAGCCTGGAGTTAGATCTAAATCAAACACAGCGATTGGCAACCTTTGATATAGCCTGTACTTGGCAGGTTTGACTGTAGATCGTTTAATGAATACTGTTAGCTTAGAGAACATTAGAATTGAATTGGATACTTTATAAAGCGTTTTTTGGTGGACAAAAAAAAGATTTTTTATACAGGGTGTCCTAAAACTCAACGATAATCTGAGACCGGATGAAAGGCCAAGTGATAAAAGGTCAGGGAAAAAAAATCCATATCACTCAGTTCAGGGATAAGAGACATTTTTTTTTTCATTCCATTAATTTATAGTTGCGATTAATAGCATCGTTAATGAAGATCCAGAAATTAAAAAAATCACGGCGGAATTGTTACATTGGTGATCACGGGACTTAAAAATGCGACGAAGGATGTCGAATTTCAAGTTATTAAATGTCTCTTATCGCTGAACTCAGTGATATGGATTTTTTTTTTAATTTTTCCCTGATCTGTTATCACTTGGCCTTTCATCCGGTCTCAGATTATCATTGAGTTTTGGGACACCCTGTATAAGTCTTACCGTCTCAGCTTTCTCTACTTTCCTTATCATTTTATTATTCATCTACTAATTGCAACTATCACAGTTACTATTTTAGTTGTAAAATGATAGCGACTGCGATATACTTACTTAAGTTTTACAATATTGTTTACGTATTTGGGTCCAGTTTGGGTTGACCGGAAAGAAGTGTAAGACTTTCTCTGACTAAAAATAACCCATGTTTCTTCCTTTGCCGTTTTTTTAGCGGAACCTGCGATAGCCCTTTCACACAAACCCGCTAGTCCTATAAACTGACTTGTGATCCATTTCCCTGTTCCTATTATAATATATTTTCCTATTTTACGGTTCTTCCCTGAGCTTTGCTATTCACAGCAGCATTGACTACCAGTATTACCCAGATGTCACTTACCAAATAGGTAAATAATAGCAAAAACCCCATGTTTAAGTACCCTCAACATATATAAAGGTCTATGACAAACATTTGAATAGAAGATGTCAATGCTTCAAAAGGTCAAGTAGCAAGTATAATGTTTACGTAAATGACAAAAAGTACCGAAAACTATTTTGTGTTTGTGCGTCTGTGTGACAAAGGCAATAAATACGTCAAGGGCGTTGCCAAAGTTACTCACACCAAATTATTAACCAGTCAAATAATTGTTGGATAAACTATGTTCATGCTCTTAAATAGATCTGTTTTAGCAGATAATTAAAAACTCTTACATAGTTTATTAAATACTAGCTGTTGCCCGCGACTTCGTCCCTGTGGGTAGAAGATATAAGTTATGATTTATACCTGCCTTGTTTTTTTTCACATTTTCCATTGTATCTTCGCTCCTATTAGTCGCAGCGTGATGATTTATAGCCTAAAGCCTTCCTCGATGAATGGTCTATTCAACACAAAAAGAAATTTTCAAATTGGACCAGTAGTTCCTGAGATTAGCGCGTTCAAACAAACTCTTCAGCTTTATATATTAGTATAGAAGTATAGATAAAGAACATATTTATAACGAAACGAAAATATCGAAGTGGATTTACGTATATTTACAAGGGCAAACTTTGCCCTCTGTGTAACGTATTACCAGTAACTGAAAATATATACTTACACCTAATGATGTCTTAGTAAAACCATGCATTTGTATGACCCTAATCTTATGACATAATAATATTGTATGTAGCTAATAATTTATTACAGACTGGTTAAACCTGTATTGTGAGAATGATGAAGGATAAACTTAGTAATAAATGTAATAATAGATGCGAGAACAATGTTTTTTTGACTTATTGCAAAGCAGGTTTTACTCTGACCAAGCAGGTTGCAAGTAAATTATGTAACCTATTAGTAGTTTTTTTTATTAGCATCAGGTTGGCAGAGTAAATAACTGCAAAGGTATCGTTTTTTTTTTATCAAGGTTTGTTTCACTCTTTAGAAAAATATGTCTTCCGTTTTTTATATGTATATTTTATTAATACACTTTTTTGAGTCAGGTATGAAAAAAATGGGAATTTACAAAAAAATGATTTCCATTAAAATTATTTTATTTCATACTTAGTATTTAAACTTTAAATGCACATTATTCTATTACAAATAATACTTTCAAAATACAAGTACATTCTACGAAAAAACATAACAAACATAGGTATCGAAAACAAACAATTCAGTCTTCCACAAATTCAAAAATGTTTTTGTATAATTTTATCACACAATTATAAAAAAAAACATTAAATTTTAAATCACAGTAACAGTCGAAATAACGACTACGTTTTCCAAATTCAAATTCAAAACGACTTCCACTATTTTTCTTTTGTCTTTTGTTTCAAACATTTTATTTTTTTATTCAGATTCCGCAAAAGGACTTTGTCTCTGCGGATAAGTTTGAGGGTTACGCCTCAGTTCATCATATTTCTTCCAGTTGAGGTACCAGAAAGGTTGATTATCTACGGGCATTTTCTCCAATCGGTTTATCAGATTCCTGTCTCCTCTAGCCTCGATTGGTAAAGGCTCGTCTTCTCCGAATCGATTTGCTAATAGATCTTGTTCTACTGCTGGTATGCCTATTGGACTCAAGCCGGCGTAGAAAGGCCTTTGAGATTTCACTACAGCGATGACTGTGAGGACTAGAAGGATTTTGATTGCGGCCATTTTCTGTAAAATAAAAAAGGTGCATTTAATATCGGATAAACTTTTTGTGTAATTTTATTGGTGGCATAAATTTAAGGAACCACGTCGAAATAAATAATATAAATCTAATAATAGACCGCAACGGAATCAAATAACAAACTATTTTAAATATTCAAATATGGAAACGAGATTGTGACATAAAATTTAAAATAGTAGCTTTTATTATATTAGTGTTTAAAATCGAAAGTGATTAATTTACAAATTATACACAATTTTATTATCATCATTGGCCTAGCCTTTTCCTAACTATGTTGGGGTCGGCTACAAATTTATTAATCTTTCCGATCACCAATAAATCGACTTTAAAATTTCGAATAAACAAAAACGTTAGACAAAAAAAAAACAAACATTTACCTCAGTATTTATGTCACGTTCCACTATTTTACACTAGAGTAGGGTGAATGCACCAATTGTTGTCAGTTGCGCTTCAATGTGTGAACTGTGACTTGTTACTTGCCGACACACTATAAATATTGGATGCCAGACACACCGCTATATAGACATCACAATGACTTAGACTCGGCTACTGAAAATTGTGTAATAAGTTTTAAAGACGTTTTTACTTGAATAAGGGATTTATTTTAGTACTTAGTTGTTAAGTGATTTGAATATCATTTTGAAGATCAGAGAAACCAGTTTAGATACTAACAGATGCATTTTATTTTAAATGGCAGGTAGTAAATATTTAGGATGTCAAATTTATTAGATTTAGTATGTCTTTTTCTCGAATAGATAAAAACAACAAGGAAATATTTTATTGAGTAGCTGAATTTTAGTTGCCATAAACGAGTGAAAACTGTACATAAAATAGTTGAAATTTAATAAAAATAAGATTCCCTAAATTTCGTAATCCAATATTTATGTACAATTAATTAATTTATATTACAATTTTCAAAGGTCCTATCTAAATCATTTCTTAGCCTACACGTAAAAACCCAACACAACACGTCACGCGAATACAGGTTTCGTTGGCGCGTGATGTCACACATGAGGTTTCCTCGATCAGACACGACCAATCAATCAAGACCTCCAATCACGCACTCAATCACCGCGCTGTCGCCCAAACTGATTTGAAATAGGGGGGAGCGGGAGGTCATTTTGATTTGGTCGATTTTTGTTTGGGTTTTGACTCATCTGTGAGGTAATGTTGTGTTTTTGCAAGTCATTAATATGATAACACACCCCCATGTAGTGGGTTTTCTCGGTTTTTCTGGTATTTATAGTTGGTATCAGATGTTTGGTTCAGTGACCTACATCTTGATGTGTGTGTTAATTGCGATTTATTCGAGCGATGACTGGTCACCGCGATAAGTTAAGACATTGTTTCAAGCTAATTTCGAGAGAAAAATCATAGCTACGAAACGGAAAATCCTTAAAAAAACTATCATACTTACTTTTTGTCCTTTTAAGAGACTTGTAGAGCAATTACACATACATAGGCCAAAATTAAGAAATAAGGCATTATTTAATAATAAAAAAACGCCAGTTGCTAACAATACTAAAAATAAAATTGATAGATAGGTACATAGGTGCTTAAACCAGCCATAACGAGCTGATACCATCTCTGGGTATTTTGAAGGCTGTTTTAAAAGGTCATTCAGATATCACAATAGGTATAACACATAGAACTAGATAATTACATTAAATCCTTGCTATATGAATAACTGAATCATCTATTGTCATATATTCAGTGTTGCAACATTCTAAACAAATGATTGTTACGTATGCTATACGTTTTTTAATGGAATTCACGTGGATTCAATAAAGACTAATTACGAGATTCCAAAATGTCATTCCTATATGAAACGGTGTAATTTTTAATGATACAAGCGAGACGTGAATTCAATGAACACTAGTTGCGCGGTTCCAAAATGTCATTATTATGCAAAAAAACCTCTAACTCTATGGAGTACAACAATAGTTAAAATGGTACCTATGTAGGTACTTTTAACGTTATATTTAATTAACAATAGCCGTAACTTAGTCATACAGTTATTACTATAAATTTATTTATTTAAACGGACTTGCGATGCGATATCTTAATGTGTGAATAATTGAGAACAATAAAACTCTTTTATAAACGTCGTTTATTGAAGTTGCAATGATTGGCATTTGTGGCGGGATAGTACCTACAGTAGAAGAACAACTTTAGCCAACATAATAATATAAAATAATATATGTCAGCGAGGCTCTCTTTTGGGTGTCAGGATAGCCGACATCGGGATAGGGTATTCAATGAAACACATATTCACGCCTCATTATTGTTTAATCCTAGCCCTATCTGGACATATTTCCAACAACGCCCACCCGTCACCGCTTGCTAAGCGCGCTGGAGAGAACAAACGGCGCAACAAACTCCCCAGCCATGCGCTGTCCAATCATTAGACATTATTTTTATTTTACACAATCTTTATTCACAATATTAACAACACAATCACCAATTACGTCTCAACAATTATTAACTTTAATATTACGAAAAAATCACTTAGTAACACGACCATCTTCAAACTTATAATCCACTATTCTAAATTCAAATATACCCGCTCTTCTATTTTACAACCAGCCAGTACTATATGCGCGAACAGTAACTATATAGGTTTTATGAATGAGGTTGCGAACTATTTATCACCAATGAGGTTTTAATTATGATTAAGTTATTTATTCTCATGCTCATCTCCGACATATATAATATTCCACAACTTTCACACAACGCTATCTAGTCTCAAACTAAGCAAATCTTGTATTATGAGTACTAGATAACTGATAAACATACTTATATATTTCTAAACACATAGGTACATATTCTAGATAAATAACACCCAGACACAGAACAAATGATCGTGCTCATCACACAAACATTTGTCCTGGGTGGGAATCGAACTAACGTCCTCCGGTATAGCAGTCAGGGCCACTTACCACAGACCAACAGGCAATAACTTTGAATTCCTTTGTCATCAATGCACAAAAATAATGCTTTTACAACTTTATCAGTATTTACACCGATAATGTATTTCCGTTGACCGTATAGATGATTTGTTTATAAATTGAAGTTAATTCCCACTTCCCTGAAGCGGTTTCCCTTCATTACAAAGATAATGTTTTGTTTACTTTTATTATCTTAACACTAGCTGTTGCCCGCGACTTCGTCCCTGTGGGTAGAAGATATAAGTTATGATTTAGGTGTACCTGCCCGGTTTTTTTCACATTTTCCATTGTATCTTAGCTCTTATTAGGCGCAGAGTGATGGTTTATAGCCTAAAGCCTTCCTCGATGAATGGTCTATTCAACACAAAAAAATTCAATTTGGACCAGTAGTTCCTGAGATTTGCGCGTTCAAACAAACAAACAAACAAACTCTTCAGCTTTATATATTAGTATAGATAGATATAGATTGATTACTAAATGGGTATTTAATAAATGACGTACTTTTAACACGGGTAAGTAGATAATAGGTCAACTGATAACAAGGAAATGGATTCAAAGATCCCATATATTTTCTTAGGTTAAAGAATTTATAACCTCTTGTATAATATCTGACTGGCCTGTTAGTCTAGTGGTTAGTAGCCCTGACTGCTGTACCGGAGGTCGTGGGTTCGATTCTTACCCAGGACAAAATATGTTTGTGTGGTGAGCACGATCTTTTTTCTGTCTCTGTGTGTAATATATCATGTCCGTATTTCTATATCAATATCAATATATTATATATGTATTCAGAAATATATAAGTATGTTCTGTAGTTATCTAGTACTTATAATAACAAGCCCTGATTAGTTTGCAAGTTGTGTAAAGGTTGTGGAATATTATTTACGTACTAAGGGAACTCTAAAAACCGACTTCTTGGGAAAGTACGACTGCTATGCAATGAATGAGAGAGATGACACTATATTATAGTATAGTGCACTGTCTCGCTTCCACGCCTATCCAATCTCACTTCAAGAGATGGAGATAGGTCCCCAGAAACAATAAAATTTAAAAACGTCATATGTAAGAGCTACCATGTCAAGACAAAATGAATTATCAATTTACGTTGCCTCCCAATCCTGTATCAATTGTGTGGTGGGAAATTTTCCGAGTAATGAAAATCCTCTTTAAGCCAAACTGGCAAACCGCCAGCGTTTTCAGACATCGTCCATTTTACTGTTAACCAGGCCTGACTGTAACACTTCCGATTTATTTAATAAATAGACTACTATAACTCGTGGCTAAGGAGGAAGTCGTGGCTAAGCTATAACCGCATAAGTGAAACGCTTACAGGTTAAGCTACGCTTGACGCAGTTGGTCCGTAGATGGGTGACCATCTGTGTCATAGCCAGTTCCTTTGTGTTTCCGAAGGCACGTTAACTTGTGGGTCCCGGCTGTTGTTCCTACATCATCAGTACATCTTTGACAGTCTTTACATGTAGTCAGAAGCTTGAAAAGTCTGACAACCAGTCTAACTAAGGGGTATCGTGTTGCACAGGTAACTGGATTGAGGAGGTCAGATAGGCAGTCGCTCCTTGTAAAACACTGGTACTTAGCTGAAATCGATTAGACTGGTAGCCGACCCCAACATAGTTGGGAAAAGGCTAGGACAATGATGACTACTATAACATTCACAGCGCAGTAACTAACGCTTTTTCTACTTATTACAATTATGACGAGAAGGAACTACAACTAAGCCATATTTTTGCAGTTATTTTTGCCTCACTGCAAACTCGACGAAAACTTTTTATACTACCTTTCGATCTATTCTAGTCTGAGGTTGTTAGTTGTTTTGCAATTAAGCCTAACTGGACTAAATTAGTCGTCAAAATTAGATTTAGCTTTTTGTAATAAGTTATTTAAATTATCTTTTCGATGAACCGGACCGTGCTTGTGACACAACACACACAATACACACTTGAACACAGCAGCTGTGTTCAAGTGTGTATTTCAACTGAAGTAATTTTAAAAATAAATAGTACCTTTCAAAAATAGATAAATGTACTATTCGAAAAAAGGTCAAAAACAAACGCGAAAGATTAAAAATGACAAACAAAACTATGCATACATTTTTGAATCACAAAGTTGGTTGAGCTTAAAGAGACATTTTATTGCCATCCAAGATTAATGGTCTGAATAAATTTTGCGATATTGTCAACATAATAAATTAAAGCATATTTGCATTCAAGAAGCACTTAAGTTTTTATTTCTTTTGTAGAATTTTAAACTTGATGCTCTTTTATATGCATTTTATACTAGATAAAGATGCACTAAGTGGTATTTTTTGGATTACGTAGCGAAAGGTTAAAAAGGGAAGTCTATCACTAAATCTCCGCTGTTCGTCCGTTCGGCAGTCCATCACCAGACTGTATCTCTTGAAACCTAGACGGTGAACATTTTTACAGATGGCGTATCCTGTTGCCGCTATAGCAACAAATATTTTAGCTAAAGATCGAGGTAAAGCGACGTTGTTTACGGTCATAAAATTGCTGTCTTATAATAAAATTGTAAGTTCTTATACTTATAACCCATGCAGCCATCGTATGTTTTTCTTGTCTGAGATTGGCTCGCACTTGGCCAGATTTATTTTAAAATTTCCTTATTCTTTTTAAATTTTGTTTTGAAATAAACCTGTTTAATATAAGGCAGAAGCGATATCAATAAAAAAAACCTCGCTAATTGATTTTCAAATTCGTCTGACGTCAATTGTCAAGTTGCAATTTTGACGTCAAAGCCAAGTGGTTTATTTTTGACTAGCTGTTGCCCGCGGGCCCGTCCGCTACAAATCGAAAATGAGACAACAGACACAAAAAAATCGGGTTCCAAATCAGTTCGGAAAGTGGAAAAAACATCCATACATCCATACGTACAACTTTCGCGTTTTAAAATAATTTTCGAAGTGAGTAGTAAGAATTGGTAGTATAACATAGAATTGTAATTTCTATATTTGGCCTGCACTAGTCAAAAGATTTTCTATTCCTTGAAGCATTTCCGTGAATAAATTTACGAAATAAACATTATCAATCCCTTTAAATCGTGATGATTCAATGGAATTTATTGTGTGGCTCATATAAGCAATGACTCAATTTTCCTCATAATATTCTGGACATGCACGAAAATTCTTATTAAGGAAGATCAAAAACTCCCCGTACCAAGATACGAAAGTCTTCAACTTGAATGTGTATTCCGTAAAAAATGCGTCATTATTAATTGGGTGTGTCTAACGAATTGGATTTTCCCAATAAAGCCAATTTGTTCAATGGATCAGAACAATTATTCATTCTTTTGTTTTAGTTTTATCGCTCATAATTCTGCGGTTAGAACTTTGGTTTGGCGTTAAAACGTGAAGATAGTGTTGGGTAAAACCAAGATTTTGAAACGTGGTGGTATTATTTGAAAAGAGAGAAAGGTAGTTTCCAATAATGATGATGACTGAGCATAAGAATTTTTTTTTAGACAAAGAAAAACGGCTTTAAAGTTTAGAAGAGGTGGCTTGTGCTTGACGACTTCGCAAAATTTATACACAAAAGTGACGTTGAAGTTTGCTGCATCAAAGAAAAAGTACGAATCCAATAAACTCCATCACGGAAGTTGAAAAAAGGAGATATCTACTGATTTTGTAAATGGTTTTCAGGAATGAAGAGCAGTTGTTGCAAGTAAAAGGATTCTGGCCATAAATGTCTGTGTACCAAGTTTCGTCTAAATTTGTTCAGTAGTTTTTGCGTGAAAGAGGAACAAACATCCATATATGTAAACTTTCGCATTTATAATCATCATCATCATCATCATCTCAGCCTATCGCCGTCCACTGCTGAACGTAGGCCTCCCCCAAAGAGCGCCAACCATCCCGGTCCTGAGCAGCCCGCATCCATCCGCTGCCAGCCACCTTCTTCAAATCATCGGTCGGTATAATAATAAATATATAATATAAATATTCCACAACTCTAGTCTCAAACTAAGCAGAGCTTGTATTATGAGTACTAGACAACTGATAAATATACTTATATATTTTTAAATACATACATAATATAGATAAATTTCACCCAGACACAGAACAAATGCTCGAGCTCATCATCCTAAACGTATTGACTGATAGGTGGGACTCTCAGTTGCTTAGACACTGGTTAAGCCTTCACACTGTGTTGTAATTTGTATTTTATTTTATTTCTTTGATGTTTTGTGTTACCTACTTTTTATATGGACCTGGTCTGAAATAAAGATTTATTATTATTATATTATCACACAAACATTTGTCCTGGGTGGAAATCGAACTCTCGACCTCCTGTATAGCAGACAGGGTAAACACTAGACCAACAGGCCAGTCATGGTAGGAAGTAACAGTTATAAGTAGAAGTTCTTATCGCCAATAGACAATTTTATACCTTCCGTGTTTCGCATTGCAATTTCTAGTTTGTGTAAGGAAACTTGCTGGTTGTAAGATTAAATTTATTTAATGGCCGTGTTCTTGATACTTGTAACTATAGCTTGTATGATGCAACTCTCAAAGATAACGTAGTATATGTACTATTTGTAATTGTTTATATAGGTAAGTATTAATAATAAATGAATTTTGTTTCCGGTACTAAAATTTAGCAATTTTTTTGTGAACATCAAGTCAATATATACCACTGCTGTTCCATACGTATGTACCAAATTCCAAGACTCTGATTATCTTGCGAGTGTCAAGAATTTTCGGCATAAACGGCTGGCAGGTGTTGGTTTTACAGCTTAGGGGACAGTGTAAATAAGTATTTGTTATAACTAGCTTGTTTCTGAAAAAAAGGTCTCGATAGACAGACAAACGGAGGGACGATAAGTGATCCTATAAGAGTTGCGATTTACCTTTACATGAAAATAAAATATGACATATATATACACTTACAAATAAACTTATTTCCGATATTACATGTTCAAAAACGAGAAACCGGAAAACCCGAATATGACTAGAAGGATTTAATATTTATAATAACCGGAATAAAGGTACAATGATGTCACCTTTTGTTTCAAAAATAATTTACAAACCATTGTAAAATCCAGTAATGGCCAAGTCCAAAGTATTAATGAATCAGAAAGAAGTATTTGTGCAATTTACCATGAATATGTGTAATCTTGAAACCCATAAAATTTCCTTATCGTGAGTAATATATTGAATAGGTATATTGATAACTGGAAAACTGTATTGAAACATACCAGTCATGCTGCATTCAAAATTTAGAGCAGATTTTTCTAGCCTTTAGGCTTGAGTACCAAAAGGGTAAAAATACTCTCTTTTACTGGGGTCCCATTGTCCGTCTATCACCAGCAGTTTTATATGTGATAGTCAGATAACAGATGGTACAATTTGACAAATAATACCTTTTGATGCCACTATACCAATAAATTATGACTCAGAATCTCATAAGGAGTCCAAGCTCATTACGTACATTTTATTTGTATTTTTTTTAATTAAGTTAAATATTTCTATTCTGTACGACACAAAAAGTAGTATAAAACCAACAATTAATATTAAAAGAAGCATTAAAATCAGTCACAATACTACACACCTACAAAGTCAACTTGGAAAAACCCAGAACGATAGAACACAATGCACTAAAACAATCTAATCCACGTTTAAACAAGACGCATGCAAAGGTACCTCGTAAAACGTGTGCAGTTTGACCATTATTTCCTCTCGCATGTGTGGTCATAAGAACAGCGGTGCTTAAGATTTAGGGCAAGATCCCAGTATGCCATGGCGATAGGTTTTCGTCATTAGGAGCGACGGCGTTCGCTTTTTTAAAAGAGGTGTCTTTGTATACAAAAACACCATGTTTGAACATATAATATTGTCAATATTATATGTTAAAACATGGCATGTACTGTTTTTAACTGCACTGATAGCTGAGTGATATAGGGCGCTACGCCAAACTTACTGTGCGCGACGTGATGCGGGTTCAATCCTTGCGTACGACAAGTGTTTGTAGACCACACAAGTGACGAAAGCGATTTCAAAGGATCACCATACATTTAGCATACTTTACAAATCCGCGGCTAAAAAATCCTTCTTATCTCTCAGTTTCAAGGGCCCCATGGCACAGACAGTTCAGCACCCGATATTAAGCGGATATTGCATGCGGTTACTGCATTCGGATCCGACCAAATAACCACAAAACGTGACTTATTGCTCTGGATCACTCCGTGGCGGACTATTTGAGAACAGCCTATTTGCGGTCCCAGGTTAACACGTCAATGCATAACGAAACGCCCGATATATTCGCATAATCTTTAACAAGGTGTTTACATTACAATTTCATAGTTTACATTATTGTTTTGGAATCCTTGATGTTCAAATTTATTGCGAGATCGAATGTTCCTTGTGTATCTGTAATTTACTATTTCCTATGATAGAGTTTATTTACTCGATCGGCTGAATCGTGCCTGCTTCAAACGGTATTCGAAAAGCGATGCCTGTACTATGAGATCTTCAAGCAATGCTATTAGTTTTGTGGGAGCAGGACACTACCAGGCGCAGTGTGTATCGTTGTCTCACTCCTATAAAAGTTATAGACTTGTTAGAACGAACTTTTGGTAAGTAATTGCGATGGTTATTTGTTCGGGTATCCAACGTTGAATGACGATGGAAAATATCGTTTTGATGTAGTGCTTAGAGCGATACATTAGGGTAATGGGAGATTCCTTTAAAGGGTTTGTGGTTTTTATAGGTATAGGTTATATATATGTAAAATAATTATAGCAACTTTCATGGATCATAATTACTCGGGAATGATGTAGAACAATTTTATGGCTGAACATGTTTCAAAAGATTTTTGCGGTTTTATGTACAAATTGTTGTGCAAATTTAGGGGATATGCAAAAGGAGCAAACACAAAAAGGGCAAACTAAAACTAAAAGATATTAATAATAACGTAGCGTAAATTATATTGTCATCGGGTTAGAAATTCCCCTGAAAATTTCAGCCTGCTTTCTTACCGAGAATTGAGATGCAAAATTTCAACCGGAACGACAAACAACAAAAAAAGTTAGTGTATAAAAACGTGGAACTAACACTTATTTTTATTTATAACTGTCGTTTTTGTTTCATAGGCAAGATCAAACGGGTATTGCATAAACGTTCGGACAGTTAAATCTAAATTAGATTAATGCTGAGATTCGGATAAAAAGACATAAATTATTTTTGGGACATCTACGCACAATGTTGAGTCTGGCCTCCGAAAAAACGGGTGGCAGATACATTAAAATTTATGTCAAAAACACAGCCGTGAATATTAAATCTTATCTTGTATTTTTGTATGACTGAGTTGACGCAGTCCAATGATACAAGTACTTAAATTCATGTACTGGTTTTTGTGTTTTTTGTATTTATTTATAACATTTTTTAGGTGCATGCACCAGCATTTTCCCATAAATAGAAAATTCGAGCATTGATCACCACGCTAGTCCACTACGGAGATTTCAGACTGGGTATTGGTAGTTGGGATTGGGGTTTCCTATGAATATTTTTGCATCTTAGCTAAATACAAAAAATTATAGTCATCAAATAAATAATGAAAATCCAACAAGAAGTACGTACCACCTTGAAATATTTAGGAATGTTCCCTGATTCAACATCGGTTACAGAATCGAAATGTAATCATTTTTGCATCCAACCAAGAAGCAACAGAAATTGAATCATCTCTTCAACTTTACATTGGATTAAATTCTATCTAAGAACCTACTAGCACGACTTAAAGTGCGATTGATATAATTGAGGAAAAGAGACGAGGATATACAAAAGTATAGCGCCATCTCGCTTGCACACTTGTAACATAATTACTTTAGGTTTCATGGTAGAGTCCTAAGGATGGCATACTACGGGGACATCTAATCTTAGATCCGATATTAAACTTAGATTGTAACCTAATTCGCGTTTACTAAGAGAATTTCTGTGGCTTTGAACAGTACCTATTCATTTGTAATAAATAATTGGATTTGGGCTTTTTTTATAGTTTTATTAAGTTAGTAGCTGTTGCTTGCAGCTCTGGATCGATGAAAGTCGGCTATAGCTGCAGAAATATTACCCTCCTTTGACGAAGCCACATAAAGTAGCCTATAATGTAATCGAATGTATAATCTATCGCGATATCAATTTTCATGAAAATTGGTTCAGCCGTTTGAGCGTGAAAAGGTAAGAAACATACACACCCAAACATAATTAATAAACTTACACAGTTTTGCTTGTTGTATCTTTGTTACAGCTGCAAGTCTCGGTTATAAAGCCAGGGTATCAAAACTGTGACCATTTAACATCGTGCATTAACTGTACCTTACTTGTCACATTTACGTTTTACTTTATTTGAACGTAGACTGAACGTAACGGTAACTTAATACCGTAAGTAAGTCCCGTTAAATTACGGTTTTAACTGTTAGTTAAAAGCAATTGTGAAACGAAAAGTGAAGGCCGTGTAAAGTATAAAAAAGTACTTAGAAACAGTTTAGATTTTACATACTTGTGTCTTTTTTAAGTTATTGTTTACTGCTTTGCAAATATTCATACAAAGGTTTCGTTCACAAAGGGTTGAAATGGATCAGTGTTTTGGTCTGTCTGTCACCAGGTAATATCCTGAAACTAGATGACAGCAAACTATGAAATAATAATCAAGGTTAATCAACGGTAAGTACGGCCATAAATTTTATAGATAACCTATTCCATTTGGTTTTGTGAAAATTGGTGTTTATTTAGAAAGAAAACCTCTAACAATTTCGATTCGGACTCTGGTTTAATAGATTTTGTTCGATAGAGGAAACATAATAACAATTCCACAAAATACCAACAATGATTACAACAAAACAAATAAACAGAATTATTTATATTCAGCGTTTAATTCAATGAACAAACTACGAACATTAAAATATCACAAGCATTAATTAATTAATATTGTGTTACGAGAAACAGGTGTGTATAAATTATTATTACTGACAATTCATTTTAAATGTACAATATTATTTCGTAATCGACTTTAATTAGTAAAATAGTATTAGATTTTGTGTATAACATGTAGCCAACAAGTTCCACGGAGGCTCACTCATTTATTCTCTAAAAAATAAGAAGATTAAAAGCACTTAAGATAGTGAAATGTATGGCAGTGGCAGCTAGTAACATCAGTTGCTAGTAAAGAGCTTACTGGTAAGTGACGTCACACGAGATTTTAACACTGTCCCCTACATATTTTGCTCACGAGATTAAAGAAAAAATACGTATCCAATATTTTTTGGAAATCTATCGGTTTTAAAGCTCTATTATTGGTGCTAATGCTGACTGAACTGACTGACTTGAATTTTTGACATACTGTACTCAACTAGAGTCCTGAAAGAATTAAAGAAAAACGAAAGAAGTCCATTTTTTTATGAATCTTTATTTAGAGTCAACACTGTGTCTTAAATTATATCGCTGGCAAAATTATAAAGTCATTCTTTAATTGATAGATTCTTCTCTTCTTTTTTTTTGTTAGTATATCTACGTCGTGGATAATGCAATTCCAGCACGAAATTAGCTTCCATGAAAATAGTACGAAAATGAATAAGTAGTATTATTTCTATCTCCTTTTGCATTGCTAGTCTACGTAAACATATAGGTGTCATAAAAATAACTACTAAAACTGGAGACAAATATTTGTGTGATCCATGGACTTGTTCCAAATTTGGCAGTTTATGAGTTTTAAATAAAACGCTGGAAAACCATGAAATGATATGATTATAGTATCGTTAACTTGATTTTTATATATAACTTCTGAATTTGCTTTGATTTTGGGATAGGACCCCATCAAAGAATTGATGGGAACTTGTGAATTGCGAAATATCGGTTTTCTTTTCCTCGTCTAGTCGTTTTCTCATGGATGAGCATCGTAACTCTAGCTTCGGTTTGCTGTATTCTGGAGAGCTTCAAGGATTCTATGATATAAATACCTAATGGGAGATCATAAAGCACAGACTATCATACTGTATACTCACCTTTTAAGCGTGCAATCTTCTTTATTTAAATTGTTTTTGTATAAACATTTTAGCCAGTTTGATATGAGAAAAGAGCATGTCAGTACTTGTGATATAAGTTATGAATAAAACTTAAATGTCGGTGAAACTTTGAACATCTCCCTCTTTACTCACGCTCTCTCTAACTCTTTTACTTCTTCAAATGTTTTTGTAAAAGATAAGTTTGTTTTTACAAATTTTATATTTCGAAATTTGAAAACATATTTTAGTTAAAGTTAAAACTAACACCAATCTTTTTTGTACAGATTATTTTTATTGAAAAGACGCTTCCGTTTGTTCCATTCGCACCACTGCATGCTGTCCGCCACTGCATCAGCTCATAAGCTCCAGTTGGATCCGAAACAAGTCGGGCAATCCCGATAAATACGCGTGAGTAAACCATTGCATCTTTCAAATATCACCGTTGTAGGTATATTCGTCCTACATTCTGCACTTTGAGAATGGACCACCTCTCCCATCTAAGACGAAGTGAAGTTACTTTGTAGTTACTTGTGTAACTTTGAAACAGTGTTTGACACGTTGTTTGCTTCTAGAAACAGAATTCAGCTTTGTACAATCTTCAGCTGGCCTTTGAACAATCGTCTCTCTAGCATTATTTAGTCCTGAGATGGCTTTTGTCAGAATTGTTTCGGATGGTACAGAGGACAAAGGATATGGGATGAATAAGGTTACAGAAGAGTGATTTGAGTAAAGGCAAGTTATTAATGGAATATATTGTGTTTTGGTTGGTCAACAGACCACGGTAATTTTTACCTATATGGCTACTCTGTGCATGGCAAGTACTCTCTGCATGGCAAGATCACCCCACAATTCTACCAGCCTTTGTGGCTCCCTCCAAACTGTTAGGACTTTTTATCATTTGATAGTGATGTAAACGATTTTTTTCAAGCTTTTTTTAAGCATTTTATTCTCAGTGAATGTTTGTGACAGTTATAGTTAAACTTAAAAAAAATGTATTTTTTCAAGTACACAAAAAAACTAAAAAAATACTCAAAGAATCTTTAGTTAGTTATGTTTTAATTTTATTATTTCAATTAAAACACATAGCAATAACCTGAATAAAATAAAGTTTCTTCTTGGTTCAAAAGACTTATTATATTTCCTTAATAATAACTTTTAATATTGTCTTAAAATATTTACAAATTCAACTCCAAATATAAATGTAATCTGTTTTGTTGTTCAAACTTTGATATCACTTAACAACTTCGGGAAACTAATTTCAACTTTTAAAGTTATTTGTTTTCGAGTTAGATTATCAATACGATACAGTGTTTGATTGCTAAATTGAAATTAAATTGGAAAATCAATTTTTAAAACTCTCTTCCCCTCGAAATCAGGATATCCACCAACGTGTGGCATTTAAAGTAAGGATTCGTAAACTGTTGCTGGAAAGTCTAGCTGAGTTGTCTCTAAAACCTTCATTTTCCGGATTCTTGAATCTATGTATGTATATGTAATATACCTTATGTATTAGTGTTATTTGCCTTAGTATGTTAATAAGTAAGTCTACATATTGCACATTATGTATGTATAATTAGGATAATATACATGATTATATTATTACTTTTATATATAGGCACACCTACCTCTTGATATCTCTGCATCACCCTATGGTTGACTGGTAGAAAATACCTATTGCCCTTAATAAATATTGAATACTAATTTCAGACAGAAAATTATACTGTATTATACCGTTGCGTCCGGAATCCGATTGGGTCTGGAATCACTCAAGCGATTACGATAAATACGCATGAGTAAACCGTTCCGAAACAAATATGATTTTGGCTTATGAAAGTAATTTTTGATGTGGGTGTAGACAAACCAAAAGAACTTAAAAAACAGGCCATATATAAGTCTGGATAGTAAATAGATAGAAATAGAGATATTAAATGCGCTATAAAATTTAAGGTCTATGATTTTTCTTGAAATATTTACGTAATACTAAAATAGAAAATATAAAATTAATAAGTTAAAAAAATAAACTTATGTGAACGTA
This sequence comes from Trichoplusia ni, assembly GCF_003590095.1. Classification (NCBI taxonomy): domain Eukaryota; kingdom Metazoa; phylum Arthropoda; class Insecta; order Lepidoptera; family Noctuidae; genus Trichoplusia; species Trichoplusia ni. The sequence goes on along the minus strand of NC_039478.1, from coordinate 4,879,504 downwards.
TTTAAATTCTGTACGTCGCAGATTCAAGCAAAATTTACATAAAATACTAGCTGTTGCCCGCGACTTCGTCCCCGTGGGTAGAAGATATACATAAGTTATGATTTATACCTACCTGCCCTGTTTTTTTTCACATATTCCATTGTATCTTCGTTCCTATTAGTCGCAGCGTGATGGTTTATAACCTAAAGCCTTCCTCGATAAATGGTCTATTCAACTCAAAAAGAATTTTTCAATTTGGACCAGTAGTTCCTGAGATTAGCGCGTTCAAACAAACAAACTCTTCAGCTTTATATATTTGTATAGAGTATAGATTTGTTACTTATCCTTAGTCGGCTATAACTGAGACAATTGAAGGAGAATAAAATATTCTTGAAAATAACTGGCCAAGGGCTAACATAAAAGTAGGCTAAAAACACTAATTTTTCAAAAAAGTATCACCTATCAAATTTATGACCCTATGGTTAAAGCGGTTACGCCGGCTACAGAAAGACATCATCTGGAATAAATAAACTGTATAGTTATGTTACGGAATCCATGAGGAACAGTCTGGCAAAAGACAGACTAACAGTTTGCTAACAGTCATTCTTAATAATAGGTCTCTGTTTTTAGATTTTGGGTACTCTAAAAAGATTACAAGAAAAACACTTCCCTCAGATGACTATTTATTTAAAAATTAAAATATACATAATTATTAATTACTGCAGTAATCGAAACATAATTTAATTTATATATCTTAAATTTGGTACAAATCTTTGGAATATAGATTACCTTAAAACTATTTACATTTAATTACGTAATTATAATTTTACAATTAATTTAAATATTATAATTTTGTATACAATTGTTGGTCTGATAAAAACCTAATATCGTAGCAATTGGAATAGGTTTATGACACAACTAGTAATTAAAAAAAAACCTAATAAATTGTGGGTAAATTAAAATTAACTCTATATGTACAGTAATTAATATTAATTTACCTTGACAGAAACCTTTTTTGATCGAAATCTTGATACTTTTTCTTAGTACTTAATCCAAATGAATAAGATTTTTTTTTTTAAGTAGCGACGATGATATATGCTCATAGTTTACTGGAGTGCCGACAGTGTTGGCACGTGGTCTATATAGCCAGACACCAATAGAACAAAAAGGAGAAGCAATATCCTTATACAAGTCAGACAATTATATATTAAATTCTATGAAGTACATAACTATGTACACAAATCTGTAATTTATGAGAATAAAAACTGTCTTCATCGAATTCACTTATTATTATTCATAACATCATTATTATAAAGATCATATTTTATTTATTAAAACTGTTAATAATGCAACTGTTTCGTAAAAGCTCTTTTTCTATATATATGTACAATAAACGTTATATACATAGTCAATAAAGCAGCAAAGAAAGGTAAATAATCACTGATCAAGTTAAAAAATAATAATTTGTTAAAATCTCATTTTAAGCGCTGTGATTGGTCGTCTGTCAGACAATTTGAAACATAATTATTATAAAAAAAAAACTTAAACTTATTTGCCCCGTAAATCGTTGTCAATTTAGGCTCTATTTAATCTCTTTGTCAGAATAATTTACATTCAATAAATAAATTATTATAATTTACTTACAAAATTAAAAATACAATAACATAATTATTTTCATACACTTAATATATTTTATTCGTATAATTAATTATAAATAACACTAACATTTAATACGTTCAATCTCTTTTTTTAACAATAACTTAATTTTTTTTACTTAGCTTACAATACAATCAGCTTTGAAGTTATTATAAAAATATATCATTGTTTTATCCACACTTTAATAAATAATTTTATACAGACCAATTTACTTTAAATCTGTGTGTTAAACATTGACTGAAAATACCAATAATGAAAAAAGCACCCGAGATAGTCGTGCACAAAAAAAATAGTTTAACTATTTCGTTTAAATAAAGAATAGCCTTTAAAAAACAAAAGAAACAAGCTGAATATCGAATAATATTATCAAATCATCTAGGTCTGGGCCCCGATTCTGCTATTCACAATAGTCCTTGAATGAATGGCAATTGAATTAAATTCGCTATTTCGTATCATTCTAAGCATTTTTCTAACACAATAATTGTAAATTCAGAAAAAATGAAAAAAAAATCATGATACCGAATTTCCAATTATTGTTTTGGCAAAATGCTTAAGATAATAGGAATAGTTACACATATTTTAATCCAACTGCCATTCATTCATCAGCCGTAGTAAGTAGCAGTATCGGGGTCCTCGACTAAAGATGACGCAAGACAATGTTTTCTGGTTATTTTTATCACTGTTTACGATTTTGAATTAATTGGTATTTTATGGCTTGAAATCGACTTCATTCAGACTCTCGAATACTGGATTAAAACCGACATAATTGAGAGCCTGCTTTTTTCGAAGTCCGTCAAAAGTTTTCGGGTTTCAGACTTGAGAAGCCCAGTGTTAAAAACATTATTAACTCGTAGTTCGGTAAATACATTGATATTCAGATGTTTTTTTAGCTTTATGCTAAACTTGTGTGATATGTTACGTTTATTACATCGATTTGTGTGTATGCGACATTGAAGTAAAATTACAACACGCAAAATATGCCAGATATAACTTAAAACTCAATTCAATAAACCATCGTAATAGTAAATTTAAGGCATACATAAATAAATAAAAATAACACAGTACACCTATATTTTAAATGCTGTGTGTACTTATAGGCATAAATATGAGAAACGATGTTATTCCTGTCTTAATTTGTACGTAACATACATATGTTACGCTGTAACATATACCAAATAAATAAATAAAACAAAAACGATTTCGATTTCAGAATCTAAAAGAATACAGACGCGTACTCTACTCTCTTAAAAATATAATTTCAAATTTCACCCTATCTGGTGATCTTCTCGTCCAAGTCTCCCGTGAGGAAGTCGTTGGTGTCTCTTACCGTCATGATGGTGACTCCGTCAGTGCTGTTCCTGGAGATGATGTTGCTCTTCTTCTTAGTACTTCCGTAGTCGTAGTTCGATATCACGACGCTCTCTGTTGGGTTCCTGTAAAAGTTGATAGAACAATCAAGATTGAAGGTGAAATAAAAAAAACGTATGAAGGCAAAAAGGACTGGTTTTGTAGAGCATTATTAAGTTACAAAAAAAATATGAAAACATGTGTCTAGTACACTTGATTAATTAAGGAAATTGAAAATTGTTGCTTTATAATGCAATTTTTTTTAATACAATTTATAAATGATTAAAAAAAATAACAAAAAAAAAAGTCGCCAATGCTTATAGCTCTAGGTGTACCTTTATAATAATTTCACCTAAATTAAAATCAATTGTTTTTATTTCAAACGTTACAACAACTACTCTAGGTGTTCGGTCCCAAAATGACACTCCCATGGAGAAGAACCGGCAAAAAACTCCCTAAGATACTCTTTAAAAAAATAATTATTGTATCATTTTTAATTTTCCATATAATTAGATCAACTTCCTGTTAATGTCACAAACAAAATTGATCACAACAGCGGTGCCAACAACTCGGATGTTAATGAATTATCTATATTATGACAGAATGATTAATAATGAACAATGTTTATTTCATAACGTTACAAACGGTTGTTAATAAACCGTTTTATCAATGAACTGTTTATTGGACATTAATGTTTACCAGATCCCTTCTCAAAGTTTGCACTGGTTACGTTCCTCAGTACATACTTATAATAATACTGAACTGGCCATTTTCATGGTAATTATGAGTGACTACCAAGATTTTTAATAAGTAACATTAGAAAAGGATGATACGCAGAATTGTTGTTCCTTCTGAATGAAGAAGGTTCTACTATATGTTTTGTAGAATCGCTGCTATAAATCCAGGGTGTAGAATAAGGTTGTCGATAAAAGAAGATAGAAGGCGCTCTTAGGGATAAGACCGCAAATTGTGACACCACACACCTATATCATGAGATGTCCAATGAAGATTATTCTTCATATAAGACTTTCTAAAAGTGAATTTGATAACCTACATGATAAACTATTTCATTTTAAAGAACGAGTTGTTACAGAATAAACGCTAAACTTACAAATATTGTCTACTAGCTGTTGCCCGCGACTTCGTCCGCGTGGTTAGAAGATATAGGTTATAATTTATACCTGCCTTCTATCTATCTTGTAGGATTCAGTCAGCGTTTGCAATGTAAGCGCAAAAAATGTGTTTTTCTACGTCCTCACATTAGAAACCTCAAAAATTGTAGCCTATGTGTTATTCTGATGTATAAGCTATACCTATTGTGGTATGGTTTCATTCAAATCCATTCAGTAGTTTTTACGTGAAAGAGTAACAAACATCCATACATCCATACTTACAAACTTTCGCCTTTATAATAGTAGTAGGACAAGTACACTTAAAGTTAAAACGGTACCGATCAAAACAAACCAACCACATCAATAGATAACATTATGATGGATAATGGATTACTAAAACAATTAATTAAGCCTAATTAATATCAATATTATCTGCAGAGAATATTAATTAACGAAGATCGCAATTATTGTTCAATTTAGATTAGTGGGATTTACTAATGTACCTTTCATATTAGTGATCATTAATTTGTGATTGTACAATAATTGTAGAATTTATAAGAGGCTGACTTAATCTGCCATTAATTTTGTACGTGTGTTAATACGAGTTCCTCGAAATTGGTTTTCTAGGATGAACTATAGAATATTCTTGTTCTTGAACGTTCTTGTTATGTGGGACAATTGAAGTTACTTGACATAAAATGTACTGAGCGAAACCTGATGGAAATTTTATGGGTCCACCAGTCATATGTCATTTTAGTCATTTTACGGTTAATGATAAAAGAATCAGCAAAATACATTTATCCAGTCCCAAGTTCTGACGTAAGAAACAGATAGACGAATTAAATAATAACTGGAAATGAAATGAAAAATATATCCGCTACAATACTTTTAGTTGAATCTTGGTAACTTTAAGTTAAAAAGTTTTTACTACAGAATAAGCCAAAGAATAACACCTACTCTTGAAATTAAAGCCACCGCTTTTGGGTACAATTAAACCAAATCTAAGAAATGCCACAAAAAGACTCCTTGGTAAATTTCACTGTACTTTTATGCAAATGCCCCAATTAGACTTGGCAACATTTTAGCCATAAACCCAGGATGGCAATAGTCACCCCATTAAAACCGTCAAAAGCATTGCACTGTATGATTTAATTCAATTTTCTCGTTCTACGAGTTATGGACTTATTCACCGAAACGAATACGCCCATTTAGAAAATGTGTTGTAACTGAAACTGAAATAATAAAAATAATTGACCTTTTTTGACTGCATCGATAGCCGAATGGTTGAGTTCACCATGCCAAAACCCACTGAGCGCGACTCGCCACGAATTCGATCCCCGGAATTACAAGCATTTTTGTGATCGACGAATGCTTGACTTGAGTCTGTATAGTTAGTGTCTTTTTGACTTGAATATTTGTGAAGCCCTCCGCGACACAAGCACTAAATACCTTAATAAATTAGTAGTTTTTAATTATAAAATGTCTTAAAATGTAGAGGCAGACATAAAAATCACTAAGCTTAGCTAAGTGCCATTCTTTACTCATGTCACGTAACTTATCGAATCGTTAAGACCATTTCATGTATTTTTGTTTTCCATTTTTGTTATAATGGGGGTGATGATATTTTTTTGTTCAATGTCCATCTTGTCTCATATTTATCGCAATTACGATATCTTAACAATTCCCTATTCCATAAAATTTAAAGCAGTTTTATCATTGTAAATGTTTACTTTCATACCCAGTCATTGTCCCTATCGCACTATTGTAAGTTTTATATAAGGTTATTCCCTAACGTCAAAATGCAGCAATAACATGACGTCATAAAAGTATGGCTCCAGTTTAACAGCAATTGTTTCGAATGGTATACAAACTGTACAATTTGTACATGTTTATTGTACACTACGGTTTTATTTCGACAGCGGTACAAATTCAATGCTGTAGAGCGAGCAATGGTATTGTTTTACTGGCCTCGTAAAGTTTGTGAATAGAGCTAGACCGAGTTTGAAATTTTGCTGGAAATTATCGAAACATGCAATGTAAAATGTTCATATTTCTGGTGACAAATTCTAGTGAAACTATTGCTTTAATTTAACTTTGTATTATAAACCTTGTTTTTGTATATTTGTTGTTCTCGACATAATTTTAATTAGTGATGAGATTTTATTGAAATAGTAAATAAACAAGTTTCATTTCCGAAATACAGGTTTCGTAGTTCGGATGCAGAGGTTTTTAAATCCAGTTACCAATCACCTTAACCTTTAATTTATTGAAATAAATACTAAATTATTTTTGTCGTTTCCAGATTTAAATTTTTTGTAAGCCATAGAGATACAACATTAGTATTTAGACATAAAAAGTAAGGGTATGCAATGGCGGTCTTATCGCTAACTTTTCTAACTTATTTCTCTTTCCACACATCAAGTTTAATACTCAGTTATTCTGTTGCGAATTTTAGATTTTTCAATAATTTTATCAAATTTATAGGGTATTAGGTATACCTAAATCTCTTAACATAAAGTATTTTCCTTTGACCTCGATCCTAACACTCTAATATACTAAGGATGACATTAATATCTCCTTGGTGTAGGTTTAATATTATTTATATCTAGTCCCGGAATATCGAGTAGTCGTGTCTAACTTCCATTGGCAGCACTTGCTTTACATTTTATCTTAATGACAATCCGATGGATAAATCAATCGTTCGTGCTATCGTGAAATTTGAAGGAATTTTTATATACATTTTAAATATAAAATAATCGATACTACAATATTATATCTTGATACACATAAAATATACGGAGAAAAAAATTGCTAAGCACGAAACTAACTACCTACATACTGTCCGGCTGAACTAAGGTATCAATATTTAAATCTGTAGGTAATTCTCCATAATTCCATGTTATTAATTCAATCTAAATTTACTCAATTTTTTGTCAGTTGTGGAATCCACCTTGTCTCGTCGCAATACATATTAATACACCACAAACATTCAAACTCCTCAAATAATGTGAAGGTAAATAAAGAAATCCTTGTAAACCCAACCTGTTACATCGATGACGATGGGTGCTCCTGAACGAGGTTTCACAGACCGCAGTCCTGGAGAGGCGAGAGCTGCAGGTCGGGTGCAAGGTGCCGCGCCGGCAGCACAGGTAGCGGTTGAAGTGGGACCTGAAGACGCCACTCACGCAGTACAGAGCGACGGGGTTCACGCACGAGTTGAGGAAGCTGAACAAACGATTTTAGTTTATAATAAGGTTGCAATGGAATTGACAGATAGGAATGGTGAAACTGGATGTGGAGGACGGGGCCAGAAGGCCGAGATGTCATAATGTCTGGACGATAAGTATAGTTGGAATAGGGCATGGGTTTATTGAAGTATTTAAGGGAGAATTTTTGGCTTAGTAGTGAAAAAGCAGAGTTATTTGTAAAAAGAGTCTTTATTAGTTTTTGCTTTAAAAGTTTCCTTTTTATTAAAATATTTTACAATGAATGTCTGCCCTGAAGCTTATCGGAAAATTACGTAAAAAAAAAACACACCAAACGCGTTATTCACGACTAGTATTCAACCGTATAACTGAAAAATTAACTCGATCATGATTCTGTATTCTGGACACGTATCTAGGCAGAACAAACATTTTCAATTTCAAGAATATAAGCCGCAATAAGAAGTCTCTTCAAACATGACTTTGCCGCAAAGTAAAAGGTTTGCTAACAAACAGACCGACTTTTGTAAATAGAGCCTTCTTTTATAAAATCCTTAACCTGTACTCGAATATTGACAAAGACAGATAAAGTCTAGCGGCCGTATTTTAAGAAGTCATGTTTAGTGGACTATTTTTGGCGCAAAAAGAGAAAATGTCCACGTACTTGGTATTTTTGGGGAATACTCAAAATTTATTGCTCTCATAATATACATTTTAGAAAGATATAGAAACATTTATGGACTGTTGGGCATAGTATATTTGTAGAGTAGAGTAAAATATGTTTCTACTAAAGACTAAAAACTGATCTTTATCCCCTTAAAATGGTAAAATATGTTACGAAAATATGGACACAATACTTAATTCGCGAAAATTTTACCATTATTGACATGATACTGAACTCTCAAAACTCTTTAGACAAAACTTTTAATGGCTCCTCGTTACACGTCGCGAAAGCGAATTAGCAAACATTTTATTAATGTACTTTATTTGCGTCTGCATGTCCCAAAATTAAATGGGATCGTGTTCAGAATTTAAAACACAAGCATTTGTTTTGATAATCTTCTATTAGTCCATCGTCTTTGTCCAAATTATACGTCTGAACTCTGAACCTCTCCCAGTAGTACTGTTAATTTAAAGAGGGGTAGTTATAGAGGTTAAAGGGCTTTTGATGACGTCACGTACCTTAGACAGAAGCCCACTATCCTGAGTGCGTGAGTCCAATCGTTGTAATCATTTTGCGCGGTCGGTGATAAATGGAACCACAGCTCTAACGCGTGGTACGGCAGGAAACAGATGAAGAATACTGAAAAGAAGGTGTTATTTAGGAAATGTCTGGAATATCAAACTTAGTTTTTTTTTCTTTGTTTTTTACTTAGAATACTAAATTTATTCGGAGAGTAAATTTTTCCGAAACGTCGTATTTGACTTCCAGAAAAAATATTGGACAAAGAAGTGTTAGTACACTTTAGCTACAAAAACCGACCAGACAAGACCTATAATAATTTCATCCTAGACCTATAGCTCTCACCAACTTAGCCTTTCAATAAACCTTAAACGGGCAGTGCACAAAAAGGGTCTTAACAACTTCGTTAAGAACATAAAAGAATTAAAATAAAATGTCTTTTACAGAACATATTAAAACACTTACAAGGTGAAGTTTCACTGAACTTAATTCTGGAATGAAAAAGCAATTAGAACAAAAAAGTTCTAAATTGACTTAGCGTCGGTCGGTACAATCGGATCTTGAAATAACAATGAAAGATCTTTAAGAGAAATGTACTTTATGCTAAAAGCCTTAAGGTATATGTATATCTTGAGATATTGAGTGTATTCTGAGGTACATAGTTGAAAGCGCAAATGTGACTTTTTAATTTTTTATAACGTTATATAATTACTCTATTTTTTCCTTTTGACTTTGTACATCTCTGACAAATCTCAGAAACAATAAGCTGTACAACAGTTTTAAATGGCGGTCATTTACTTTTACAAATTTTGGAAGGTTACAACACACTTTGCCACAAAAATTCGCGCATTGAATAACTTTTATCGAATGAACATCAAGGATTCCAAAATGGAATAAATAATTTAAAAAAATATTTTAGCCCGCAACCCGCTACGTCATTTCATGATTAACGACTTCGGTTGGGTCAGAAACTAGTCGGGCGAACCCAATAGATAGTCGGCAAAAATAACTAGAAGTCAAACTACACTGGCCTCTGTTATTATCAACTAATACTTTCAGTGTCAACTTCGGATAATACATTTTCTTCATAATAATTCAGGATTACCTCCCTTGAAAATAGAAATTCAAAATCGTTTAAAACTTAGTCCAAGTTTTGGCTCGGCTGCGATGTAAATTTTCAACCAACCAGTTACAAGTTTCTTATAGGTTATATTATAACGTATAACTACTGGCTTTAAGTTTAAGATGGCACAAAGTTTGAGGCTAACGGCTACCTTTAGGAGATTTATTGATTTTAAATCGATACTTGAGAAAGTTCACATAACTGTAAGTATGAAAATTACGTATTTTATTAAGAATACTAGTGATATGGTGATAGTGAATAATAGTTTGACTCGCGACCCCGCCGCATCAGCTCATGATTAAGGACTCCGGTTGTATAAATACGCGTGATTACACTGTAACATCATTTAATAATAATAGTAATATTTTCAAATCATAAGCCGGTCAAGTGTGAGTATCGTATAATAGGTTAAATTAAACTCAAAAGAAAATGGTCATGCATCAAATTTTATTCTGTAACAACCGTTGCATAGCCTCTTTATTTTGCTATAGCGGTCACAGCAAAAGGTAACCTGTAAAAATTTAAACTTTCTTGTTGTCATTGTTCACGAGATACAGCTTTGTGACAGACGAACGGAGGAACGGACAGACAATATAGCCCGATTCCCAAAGAGTTCTATTTTTACCCTTTGGGTTCTGAACTCTATAAATAGGCATCTTGAAGCAGTAGTAAAAAATTGTATGGTCTTTCAAAATTGTTCTTCAAAATAGAGAAAAAAAACAGAGTACCTACGTTATTTATTTCCATGTAGCTTAAATACCTGAATACCATTATTCAAAACTTTTCTCCATAAATGTTTTGTATTTAGTAATCAGATTATTTTTTCAAGAATAAAAACAAGACATTTCCTAGAATCAAGAAAAATCCAAGAACATTGCAGATTGATGAACGTTTATTTACAAACAAAAGACTTTATCGTTTGTGTTTATAGATAGGATATTTAGTTCGTTTACGATCCTCGGTAATTGTCTTACAAGAAATCAAGAGTTATTCTGGCTAATTGTCAATATCCGGTAGACAAATTAGGTGAATACAAACCTATAGGAATATGTAGACTATTGTTCTCGTCTAAGATTTCGTTTTTAAGTTCAGTATCCAAGGTTAAAAGCGGAAACCTAAGGCATTGCTGCCTGCCCGTCCGTCTATCATAAGGCTCTAAAAAAAAAAATATCTATCTAATAAAAAAAAGTAGTAGGATTTTTCACACATACTGTACTTTTGATGCACTATAACAGCAGATAAGGATCGAGGCTTAACAAGGACTGTCTAAGTCATGACTTAGAGTGACCAATTTTGTTTGTAGATTTTTTTTATTCTCCTATTTGCACAGAACCTTCAAGTCGCGAATCCGAGTCGCAATTGCAAGACTTCATGTTACGGGAGCCAGCCTTTGTCCAGCCTTTATCCAGCCTTTATCCAGCTTTGGGAGACAAACTTGGTGGCATAAACAATAAAAATCCTTAATTTGCAGGGTTACTTACAAGGTACTATACCCAACTATCCCACCGATTAATACACGAACGGTTCCAAAAAAGCATTTAAAAGCAACCCTCTCTTAACAATAGTACCAAAAACGGATTTCAATATAACCGGGGCGTCAATAACAAAGTTATAAATTTCAACCCGTCGACAAAGCTGGATAAATGCCAAATTTTATTTACTGACTTACTTTCACTCTATTTTCCTAATCGCCAGAATTACGGCCAGTCAATTCCACGTCATTGTGAAGCTACTAAGCTTAATATGGGATATAATGGTGTTGAAAATCTTACTTCGGTGAGTTATTAAGATTTTTTTGTTAAATGTTACTTAATTAGAGGATAGACTGAGAAGTTTAATTCGTCAATTCGTCAATATAGAGTGGATTCTGCCTTGTTTTTGTTTTGCCAGAGATGTGACTAAAAATATGACAAAGTTTACCTTAATGTAAACATAAAGTACCGGTATCAGTAAATAGACGATCTACCCTTCAGAAAAAAACTACCTCTCTCCACTAGACTTTAATACAATAAAAGAATAATAATACAACCCATGAATGTCAAACTGTTGGGCACAATCCTCTTTCTTTGTTCTGTCTACTCCTGGTTAGAAAATATTCGGAATACAGGTTTCCAACAAAAATTACGGGGGTTTTTTTCTCACCCTCATTCTCATCTCACCAACATTACCTACACCACGGGACAAGCTTAAACTAAAGAGCCTCCTTTTTAACTAAAGAGAGATCATCGGAACTCTTTCGTAAAGATTTGCCCAACATCCATCCAAAAAACTTACCAATAACAAACACCAGTACCATACAAGCGACTGACTTTCTGGCCTGCGCCTGCGCCTCCCCCTGGCCGCCGTGCAGCGCGCCCGGCATCTCCCGCGTACTGGCCAGCAGCCGCTGCGCCATTAGCGAGTAGAAGAACGCAATGACTAGTAACGGTAGACCGTAGTATACCAGCGCTTTGGCTAATGTCATCCACCTAGAATAAGGAGTATTGTTAAAGTTATGAAGTAAGTCCAATTTTTACTAAACCGGATAAGAAGAGGCAAAAATATTGTTAAGTATATGTAGTAGTACTGTTGTACGCTACAAATTGAAAATAATATCACGGGTACATAAAATCATTATTAAAACTCGTATATTATTATGTTAATTCTGGTTCCAAACTATCCATGTACCAAGTTTCGTCTACATCCGTTCAGTGGCTTTTGCGTGAAAGACGAACAAACATCCATATATGTAAGCTTTCGCGTTTATAATATTAGAAGGACGTTTCTCGCATTCTAAGAAAAACTCTCAGTCTTCAAGTTACATTTCTTTTGTAAATAAATATATGCCTATTCATTATAATTATTAGGGGATTGAAAGTATACTCCTTTCAAAGTTTCTGTATCTGAATGCTTAAATGGATGAGGTATCATTAAAACGAGTAATAGCGAAAGTGACCAAAATTATTTTAAAAACAAAATTTGGGCAGTCGTTTTCCAATTTTGGCGTTCGCTTATTATTTTTAATTTTTCAATTAACAACCTGTTGTGGTCTGTAAAATACAAAATTGACAATGTATTTCAACATGTCGCATAATTAATTATTTTTATGAATAAATTAATAATTTATTAATGAAGTGCCATAACGCAATTTATCATGTCATTTTCAGTATAAATTATGTTTTCTACACTTAATTATATTCTGACAAAGCGTTTTATCGAGCAAATATAATGAATATTTGGCGTACCAATATAATTAAGAAAGCAAATTATTTGATTTTATGTTTATCATCACAAATAATAAATATTTGATTTATCACTTTTAGTGATAAACAATTACTATTTCATTTCATTTTTCGTTATACACGTGACATGTATTTATATGATTTTCATTCAAAAAGTTTCACAATGTTTTATGTTACGTAAAGATTTTTTTATATAGCCAGAGTTAGCTCCGACTGTTTGGCAAGCCCTCTTATTTCTATTAATTAAAGTCTACATGCCTACACTAAGCCTTCGTGGATCTCGCGAATGCTTGCCCTACGCGAGATGCGAACCCGCGATACTTGGCGCACAATGGGTTTTGGTGGTAATCCTTACCAGTCGGTCATCCGTGCAGTATTGTACTGTGTATAAAATTTCTAATTTGTTATGAACCTCTTTATAAAATAACTAGCTGACCCAGCAAACGTTGTTTTGCCGAATATTTATTTTGTTAGTTGTATGTAATTTTAATGCCACATTATAAAAACAAATAATTTCGTCCAAAAAATAAAATATTTTTTTTTAGTGTGAGTAACCCTTATCACTTAGATGTTGTTCTATTCTCAGTCCTACCCAATATGCATACAAAATTTCATAAGAATCGGTGTAACAGTTTCGGAGGAGTACGGTAACTAACATCGTGACACGGGAATTTTATATATTGGAAGAAGAAGAAGAGAGAAGATTAACAAAATACACGGCGGCGGAGTCGATCAATCAGTGTGGACATCAATCACTTCCGCTTATATGTATAACATATGTATAACAAGTACTCAAAATTGGTATGTTTCTAAAGATAATTTTCTCGAACCTGGTTTCTCTTTATCTTGTAACATGAAAACCAATTATAATAGTAAGTACAGCTTTGGGAACCTATCTTAGTTCATATACTTATATAACTGATATTGAGTTATAATTTGAAATAAACAGTTCTCATACATAATTATACCTATAGCTGCAGTTGCAAGATGAAAACTGCGCCTGTTACGCCATAATCTTTACTTAGCTAAGTGAATTGCTATATCATTTTTATCAGGCGCTGATCTCCAATCAGCACTACATGAGCGAAAAAGGAAGTTTACTAAAATAGAACTCGACTTTACTCGACATTATATTCCTGACATTGATATCCGAGAATATCTAACACCCACTCCAAGGTAATATTGGAAATGTAAATGATCACGTGCCTACGATATTCATAAAACATTAATTTCAATACTTATGAGAATTCTTTCACTTCCTCTACATACTCAAAATAGCTTCAGCCGTGCGTATTGAAATATATATGAAGTATACCTCTCAGGAAGAGAACCATAACAAAATATCTGTAATTTGTATCTTATAACTATATTTTCACGATGCTTATGTTACCTGCCTTACTGTGGAAAATCCGAAAAGTCCTACCAGACTGACTATTGCTTTTTTCTTTAATTGTATCACATTTTAACACGAATAAATTATTCGTTGCTCGCATATTTGACCAATAAACTAACGTCACAAGAAAGCCCTAGAAAATACATACTATGCGATTCCTTTCCTTTCTTTTTTGAGGGCTTAAAGTGAGTAACGAGTAGTGACTTTTTATAAAATAAATAAACCATTATTAAAATAAAAAATCACTGAAATAATATTAAAAAAATAGTGCACTTATAATAAGCTATTCTTACTTTGGATAACTGTCCCATCCCTGTGGATACGGCGTGCAGTACACTATTGTCACATTAGGGTGTATTTCAACTGTGGCAGTATTTGAGAAGACGGCCGCTGGGGTTGCAAATATAAGAGCTGCAGCCCATATAAACGTCGCGCACACCAGAGGCAGTTTCCGTAGCTGAAACAGGCACAAAGACAGTCAGAGTTTGCAAATCAAAACTTAAGTCAGACGCTCCCAATCTTTTTCGGCCGTCATCGCTGAACACAATATTAGCAGTTCGTCATGACGCATAGCCCTATTTTCTGTTTTGTATGCACTTGCTGATACGGAGATCTTCGTTCCTCCGGGTTTATTTGATCCAGCTAGATAGTAGGAGTTCATTAACACACTTACAGCAGAATTAGATTATGTCGCCGATAAGAAAAATAAATAAAGTACCTAATGATACTGTGGTTAATAATAAGCCGAAAATTAAACAAAGAATGAAAGCGTTCCAAAGTTGTATTAATTAAGGTTAAATTATGATAGTGATGGATCCTCTATCATTTTCCAAAACCACAGATAGAACTGAGAACGCGGAGTTATTTTGCGGTTTAAAGTTTGAGAACCCCTGAGTTAAGACAAGTGATAAACTTAGTTAGTGAGTTTACACGTGTGTTTGAGTTTACAGATTACGACGCTTTTACTTTGGACGCTTCTGTTCTGGTTACTCGTGTGGTGAGGGGTTTTTGTTGAAACTGTCCCTCTCTTTCATGGTATACTGCGTCACGCAAGATAGGTTGGTTTCAATGATTTTTGGGCAAAATCTGGCACTACCTCTCATAGACTCCTCCCTACATTAGCAGAGTGCTACGTAGAATTTATAACTGCAATAAATTAAACTCCCACAGATAACCCAATAATGATATAGGTCCATATGATCTTTGGTTCTCACGAAAAAAGTGACAAGAAACACCATGCGTGCATCGTACAAGGGTCGTAGCAGTTACTAGTAGTTTTAAATAGCTATTATCGGTTATTAATTATTCAGGATTGTGTATTCTATTTTTTGTACAAAAATATCAATTAAACATTATATTATCAGACAGAAGCCTTACTACTCAAAAATATATCCGTAAAACAGGGATGAATAAAACAAGATCTTTCAATTTTAATTCTTGTAAATACCCTAAAATGTTTATTCTAAAAATAAAAATAAGGATCTTTTATAGGTGGATATTTTTTGTTTACTTCAAATATTTATTCTTATAAAATTAATTTTGGAAAAAAATAAAAACCGACTTCAAGACTACACTAACAATATATACAATTGAACTAAAAAGTATAAAATAATATTTTAATTACAAGCCAAAGAACACTAAAGGAAAATCAACGAAATTATTGATACTTATGCATACTATTTACATTTGAAAATCAGTTATTTTTGAGATCGGTGCCAAATGCGGGCAGACGCGTGAGGGCAGAAGACGCTGATGGTTGTGTTTTATGTTTGTATGTATTAGTTTATGTTTCTTTTTTGTGTTATTAATAGATAAATTATTTTATTGTCTTCTTTTCAATTATCGGTTGTTTTTCAATTATTTATGTAATTTCTTTTTGTGTCATTAATATATTGTTTTTGTTTTGCCTGGCACCGACTCCAAAAATAACTGATTTTAAAATGTAAATAGTATGCATAAGTATCAATAATTTCGTTGATTTTCCTTTAGTGTTCTTTGGCTTGTAATTAAAATATTATTTTATACTTTTTAGTTCAATTGTATATATTGTTAGTGTAGTCTTGAAGTCGGTTTTTATTTTTTTCCAAAATTAATTTTATTTTTCACTTTTTAGTGGAAAGTTAGTGATTTTTAGTATAGGTACGCCTACTAAACGCGCTGCCCAAATGAGTTCTTTACCCCCGTGAAACTGCCCAGAATTCCCAGTGATATTTGTTCGAAAGCCTCCACCCAGTCTGTTACCATTTGAGAGTGATGTTAATTATGGAGGCCATTTTGAATAACCAAATATCTCATCAGAACAAACATCTAATTATGTTTATTTTAGTTTCAGTATTGCGTTTTTTGTAAAACTTTGTAAGTGACCTTGAACATTTTTTTTTTCGAAATAGTTTTTATAACCTTTGTAGTGAGTACAGGCGTGATAATATGTTGTGTGATGGCGTAAACAATGCTTAGATATGCTATAGCAACAATTGCGGTTAATCTGCTGTTATTTATTGAAGAGTTCCCCCGATTTCTACAAGATCCCATCATCAGATATTGAAATGGTGATAATGGGACCACACGGGAAGCACAAGCTTTCAAATAAAAAAAGAATCATGAAAATCGGTTCACCCAATCGCAAGTTACGAGGTAACAAACATAAAAAAAAAAAAAAATACAGTCGAATTGAGAACCTCCTCCTTTTTTTGAAGTCGGTTAAAAACGTCTGCTTATTCAAATTGCAAATAATTTCCTTAATTAAGACAAAGGTACAACAGCTCTCATTATTGTTCCTTTAATTTTCCTTACCAATGATTACAGAGTCAACGTAAAATGGTACAAATTCGTTCCAAAAGAAAATCGTAAAAGTTGAGGTTTTTTTACGATTCCAAGGAAACTTTTGACGAAGACAAGGGTAGATTAAGATAAATAGATTGTCAAGATTACATTTGTCAGTTAAGATAAATGGGATGATTTAATTTCTGTTCAAAAAAGAATACGGAAGGACCTTGTGGTTCAGAAAAAGTTAAATTGATAGTATAACAAATAGTTGTCTCGATCAGAAGGCGACTTAAAGTAATTTTAGAATGGCTGTTGGAAGCGTGACAGTGATACACGGATATAGGTCTGTCTCTATTCTACATAATCATGTTACTTTGAGATGTGGCGATAGACCCTTTGAAATCGAGTTGAACTCTATTCGAGTAAATGTTTTTTTAGAAAAAAACTGATTTTTTATTAATTACACTTGGAAAATAGACGACGTTTTTGCTTATTTGGTAACAGCTTTACTATGAAAACTGTACAGCAACAAATGAAGTGTTATTAAAAAAACATCAAACCCAAAAAAAACATTGCACCTGAATCTGGACTCTTATAAATACAATATCGGATTGAAAAAAAACTTTTAAAAACTTAACCAGATTTTAAACACACCACAAAATCTCCATCAAAATACAATCTCATACAATAAAACTCAAAACATTCAATATATCACAAAACGATGGATTCTAGTAAAAATATTGAAAAATTTCAGTCACAAAGCTTCCAAGAAACGGATAAAACGATATAAAATCCAACTTACTTGTAGTCTCCTAAATGGATTTACAATAGCACAGTATCGTTCAGCAGATAGTGCTGTGAGAGTGAACACTGATACTCCTATGCTAACATCTTTCCCGACCTCGGAGATCCGGCATATCATTTCACCCCACGGCCAAGACTCCAACGTGTAAATGGTTGATACGAATGGCACGCATATTAGGATGACTAGCAGATCTGCGAGGGCTAAGGAGAAAATGTACCTGTGGACAAAAGTTGGTCGTTAGTTGAAAAAAGGAAATTTTGAGGTTAAAAAATCGAGTTAAAGCGATCATTAAAAAAGACGACTCCCGTACTAAGAAATGTAATCCTCGCAAGGTTTCTAAGAGAGATTCACTTTACATGCACAAAGACGCCCAGAAACAAAAAAAGCATTAATGGATCACACAAACGCTTATCCTACGCGGGGATCGGACCCGCGACACGTTACGTACAGTGCGTTTAAGGCGGTAACCCTCAACTCAACCACTCGGCTATCCGTGCAGTGGACATATAGTCTGAAAAACTTGGATCGAGTAAATCTTTTAAAGGAAGATATTCCGGACGTATTTCAGCGGCAAATAAACTAAATATAGATAAATATTGGATCGTGTTTCGCGTGGCATTTGATCGATGTTTGATCGCAAAAATAAACGGGGGATATCCGATATTTTCGCGTGATAACAATCGGTTTACCAGTTCATAAAGGTCGTGCGTCACGAAAGTTATTATAGAAATATGTTAAAAAATAGGAACTAAAATCATCCAAAAATATTGTATACTACATATACATATATCCATCGGCCTGGGAGCTATGCGTTTCTTTTATCTAAAGACTCATTTTAAAAATAAAATGCGATTGAAAACAACATAGAACAGCAATGAAGAATTATCTAATCAAATGTACCACTGAAATGTATCAATTCATGAGTTCATGATATTTTGTTTAATCTAATATATCCCGAATCATAGGATAAATAATGAAAAATGATCCCTCTATGGCACTTTGAAGGAGCTCTTGGTACAGTTTGATATTAATTTTCTGTACGAGACCCTACCCTTCTGACCTTCTGATAATTTATTACGGTTTAATAATAATTTAGAAACTTCAATACTTGTAAGAATATTTTATTCCAGTACTTACAGTACTAAGGAAAGTTCTTGATAGTTTTTACAATTCAAAGAAAGTGAAAGAGTTTTTTAGTTTTTCTTTGAGTGGGAAGTTTTCGATAGCATTGACCTCAAAAGATGTCTATATTTTTTACAGATAAATAAAAGTATTTTGGATCTGTGTAATTTAAAACTAAAAAAAAGAACTGTCATTTTGTCCTTGCCTCACACAATCTTTGATTTACAAATTTTGCTGTATTGTAGGATGATCAAAAGCATTTAAATGAAAATTCAAAGACAAGAACTTTAATACGTTAGAAATTTAAGACTAGTATAAACCTATCCTACAAACACATAAAGCAATGTTCGTATCTCCTATTTAGACAAAACAAACCAATATACTGTAAACTAAGGAAACATACCCAAAGTTTATCCCAGAACTTTAGTGTGAATAATTTAGAACCAATTTCCAATTGATGAAGGAAAATTCTTGCTAAGTATGGGACTTATTGAAGTACGAGAGGAATCAAACTTGGATAGTTATGGGAGCTCGTTAGGTAAGGCGCCATCTTTGTAAGTGCAATGAAAGGAAATCAGTGGAACTTCTTGCTTAATGATCGAACTATATTTGAAATACTGTTAGTTGATAGAAATATATAATTTTTATGTTCTACTAGCTGTTGCCCGCGATTTCATCCGGGTGGTTAAAAGATGTGTTAAGACTTTTTGTTGTTTTACACATATTTTCAATTTACCCTCGGGAACTACTTCAGAAATCGGGATAAAAGGTAGCCTATATTCTTTTCTATGTGGCTATATGCATGCCAAATTTCATCCAAATCAGTACAGCCGTTTTTGCGTGATTTAGTAACAAACATCGAAACATCCACACTTTCACATTTATAATATTAGTATGAGTAGAATTGTAATGCCGTTATTCAATTATGTCTGTATTGTTTGCTTTAATTTGACGATAAAACAGTTTTGAATCCATGATCCTTGTTTTTCAAACCAATTTTGCCACTATTTTTCTGTACGCGAATCTAATACTGATTGTATTTGCTACGCATTGAGTTTGCTCAGTAACAAGAGAGGGTTCATCATACATAATACATACGTAATATTCCTTTGAACTTCGGAATTTATGAAACGATCTTGTTGATTCTTTCCTCATTTAACGAATTAAGCTGTGATTTGGTAAACGTTTCATCAAGTTTGGTTCAGTCATTATTATTATATCATCGGTTCATCGAGCCAAAATTCTTCCTACACTGCATTCACTGATTCTCCTTTTACATTTCTCTCTCTATTACTACTAAACACTTACGTATTAGGTGCATTCCTCATGCCCCGATGTCTGACGTACACGATGACCAGGGTCCCATTCCCCAGTACTCCCACTATGAAGATGATCGCAAAGAGTACTGGCACCAGATACGTCTCCAGCCGTTCCCCATACGGTGTGTAGTCATCACTCGTCGAGTTCACATCGGGGAACGACGTTGTTGTTAGGTTTGGTTCCGTGGTGTACATCTTTGACCTGTGGAAGAGGAAGAATATTAATAGATCTTTGGTAAATTAGGTGTAAGTAATTAAAGATTAGATAATGTTAGTTATTTTGAGCATTACTATTTGAAATGTAATTTATTCCTTGTATCGCAGGGGGTTTTACAAAGATTTTATTGACCTGCTCAAAGACACCCAGACTCAGAACAAACATTTGTGGATGATAAAAATTCGGCTAGGTTGCCTTTCTATTTGTGGTTTTAAGTCTGTGTATACTTGAGCTCGTAGTACAAGCTATGTCACAGTTATAAATAAGTTTAAATTAAATTCACGGACACAGGAGACACATTCCATATTATAGTCTCTAACGTTTCATTATCTAAAACACAGACATCTGTGTATAATCCAATAAGATGTTTAATTTAATGCATTTAGTTTGTAGTCCCTGCACCACTTGAATAAGAACCATCTGAAGTAACCTTGTGCTGTGGTGCCATTGTTTACGTAAATCAGTTTAACAAACCACAGTCTTATTATACGAACTCCTACTGTTTGTTCTCGAATGAAACTCATAAAATTCTCGTCTTTATGAAGTAAAATGTTGTGTGTGCTTGCCAAACGAAGATCTTTTCTGATTCAGAGGTATTTATGGCTTGAACTCTAGATTGTCTTATTCTAATTTTCCCACGTTTTGACACAAACACTTTCTTGTTTGTCGTTTCGGTTGAATTTTTTGCAATTCAATTCTGAGGCACTTTCTGATAAGCTAAATTTTCAGGGTAGCTTCAAACCCGATGATAATGCAATTTACAAGTATAGAAACGGCTAGACCGATTTCGGTTAAATTTGAATGAAGTGACATTGCACACGTGGGTTTTAAGGTTTTTAAAAACCTATAATTATTTCTTTTATTGATAGCTACTATTCGTCGTCTTAGAATTCACCTTTGTCACTAATCGTCTGTTTCTTCTTTGGTATAGTATCAAGAAGAATATCATCAATCACTAATATTGTTAAGAATATTCAAGTTTTCTCAAGAGAACTTCTGGTGACTAAACAAATAGGTTACAATGCCAATCCATTTCACTGAGTAAAAAAGTAAAAGTTCTTGAGAGTGTCTCAGCAAAGTTTGTAAAGCGAATAACCCAACTTCAAAGCAGGTAGATTAAATTTATTCCAGCCTTTATTGAAAAAATTGGAAAACTAGCCAAGTTGAAAAACTTTTCACCTAACGTTACTTAGGTAGTTTTCGTTAAGTTGTGATAAGTAACTTGGCTTATATTCCGTTTGAAAATGTAGGCGGCGTGTAACTTTAGGAAGTCAATAGAAAAAGTTAAGCAACGACACTTTAGATACGATAGAAGGTCCGTTAAAAATGATAAATTTAAATAGTGTAATGCGTCTCGTAACCTCAATAATCAGGGATTTTTTAATATAAGATAAAGAATACAAATATTTATAAAGAAATAATCTTTCAGTTTTGACCAAGAATTGCTTAAGAACATTTTTGAATATTGTTATTAAAGTGGTGACAGAAATACATACTTAACACGTGTTTCGCTAACACTGTTTATGAGATACAGCCCGGTGATGGACGGAAAGACGGACAGTATTTATCCGATTAAAATAACAACACAGAATAAAACCTAAAAAATATCGAAGAAACTGCTGAAGTAGGTAAACAATTCGAAATAAAACTTAATAATGTAATCAACACTGTAACTGACAGGCAACGACAACGGCAGACGCTGTGACGTAGCAACTTATTTTAACTTCGCCAATTTTGTGAGATGAGAAAAATATAGAGGAAACCTTGTCTTTAAATAAATCCAAAAAGGACAATGTTTTTCAAGTGACAGCTTGCTCTAGTAAGGTCATAGTGAATCTAATGTTAGCAAAAAGTTTATTTCACGAATCAATTTAGGCAATTAAGTCTTCATCGTTTTGAATAATCTAAAAGAGTAGTGATCGTTTTCGATCCTACTACTATTATAAAGGCGAAAGTTTGTAAGTATGGATGTATGGATGTTTGTTACTCTTTCACGTAAAAACTACTGAATGGATTTGAATGAAACTTTAACACAATTTTTCAATTCTTCAATTTTTCAAATCACAAGTTTTTGAGGTTTCTAATGTGAGGTCGTAAAAATTAAAACACATTTTTTGGGCTTACATTGCAAACGCTGACTGAATCCTACAAGATAGATAGAAGGCAGGTATAAATTATAAGTTATATCTTCTAACCACGCGGACGAAGTCGCGGGCAACAGCTAGTATTTTATAATGATGAATTCAGAACTTTTGTATTCAACTAGACTTACAGTGATTACAGACTTACTTTGATTCCAGAAATAATTTATTATTAAAATGAGTACTCTCAGAAGAATGACGAGGCAAAGAAAAAGACAGTCGACTGGAAACTTGTAACTCTTTGAATAGAGGCTACCTGATCTGAGTAACTGCGTTTAGTCAGGCTGATTTGTAACCTTAAATGACTCATTCAAATCGGTCTAGCATTGTAGGAAGTGCGCTGTACAGACGCGCAGTACAAAATTAAGGTATTTAATGTTCGCGACAACACAAATTAATATTTAATAGAAAACTTTTTCTTAAAACATTATAACAAATTAAGGCATAAAATTCAATGAACTCGCTAATTTTACGTCCCAATTCAGATAATTGACTACTAAATACTAAAAGTACTGAAACAGAATGCTAATTAAGCAACATAATCCAGACACAAATGTCCCAAGTTATAATCTACGATTTCAACTTTCAGCAAACCATTAACAAAATTCCCAGTTGTAGAAGGTCAAGAGGTGACCCTAGTATAACAAAATACTTTATCTCAATAAAATCTAACATTTAAGGGATGAGAAAACTTAGTCTTAATATATAAAATGGTGATATACTCTTATTTGAACAACATTTATTCACCGTAACTGTGCCTTCACTATGAAACTCTTTAACAGGATTTTTGTCGCTGTGGAAGCGAAATAGCACACTACGCTGTGGATAGCGGCATCTCGTTCTGACGGTGACGATAGTAGTACAAGCTCTGGTTGGCTTCAAATAAATCGTGATTGTTTTGCTTTTTTTTCTGGATAGGCTGAAAACACTTCAGACGATTGATTGAAGCCATTTTTTATTGCAAAGCTTACCTTTTGTGGTTGAAATGCGAATGAAAAGCCATGCTTTTATTTTTCAAGAAAAAGCACCCTCGATAAATAAATATAAATGTGTGAAAACCGCAGCAATTTGTTAGATTGGATTTTTTGCATTCTAAAATTACAAATATTGTTTAGTAATTCAATACGTCATTCAATGATTTACTCACGCATATTTATCGGGATTGCCCAACTAGTTTCGGACCCAACCGGAGTCCTTAATCATCTGCTAACGCGGGTGCAGGGTCGCGAGCCGAGTGAACAGACCGTTGTGGCATCTAATAATGAAACATTCTCATGATAGTTACCATAAAAAATAATAACATGGCTTGCCACTTCAAAGCTTATAAATTTTGAGCATGGCAATTTGATATCTCCATTTCAATGAGAATTTCAACTAAAACTGTAATTAAGGAAGCGTCCAAAAATTTTGAAAGCTTTACGTCCATCCCTTGACGTAATCCCTTAATCGACCTTTATGGGACCCATGGGTCTTAAAGACCCATTTTAGATATACGATGCTTTGATTTGGACTCGCAGTCAAAGCTCTAATCAATTGTAGGATTGGCTTGGGAATTTGGGAGATGACCTAAAAATAGATTTTGTTGTAGGTCAGAGATCCGAGATATAATTCTATTTTATCAATTTCCTTTCCATTCGTTATTATATTTTACGCTCTGTACCTCTTTTTTTTTGTTAATTGTATTTTGACTAAAAAACTAGAGGTCAAAGCCAGTAAAAATGCTCTCACTTTTTCACGCAGCAATGTTTTTGAAATAAGAAGCATTGAAAAGTACTGGCGATCCATACAGCTTTAGAGAAAATAAAAGTGTCATCAGCAAATTCTCTTTGAATTTAAAACTTTTCTATTATATTATTTATATTCTAGAATGTTTTCAAATTACATTTAAAGACAATAATAATACTAATATTTTCTTTTTTAATGTAAAACGTTGAAAGGAGATTTCATTTTCTAAAATGCTTTCATTTTCAGATTCACTTTAAAGAAAATAGCAGACTCGTAGTACAGTTTAACAAGACTACAAGTTAAACCTGTTTACAAATAGAATGAAATTAGCTTCCTTAGTCAGTGGCAGCGCTAATTAAATTATATGTTTAAATAACGTAATTAAAGAAATTTATTACTTTTCAGCAGGTCAGAAACTTTGTTGGGTAAACTTGTTGGATGTTATCGCAGTGGAATGCTTTTTCTTGGAATTAGAGCTTCAGTTAGATTATACGGAGTTTTATTAAATAAGATCAGCATTTTATTCGTGAAAATGTATTATGCAGATGATAAATGTAGTTTTATTCAGTTGGGTTATTTGACTCGATTTTCTAGGTGTCAAAGATACATAAGTATTTTTTTTATGAATGAGGTCTGCCATAATTGTTACAATTGATGATTGATTTCAAATTATTAACGCAACATATTATTCATATTAACATATTTCAACATATTTAATTATTAACATATCTCACTACTGAGAAAGTGAGAAAGAACATCCATTCAGCCTTTGCCATAGTCATTAAATATGAATTGAACATTAAACTCACACATGCTTATCTACCTTAACGTTAATCTGTAAAATACTGTTGCTTGGTATTCAGGAAATTGTCTGTTTTCCACCCCCCTACCAGGAAACATATAAACCGTGGGGGGCTTATCACCGCAATGTCTTATATGAGATTAAAATGTACATCTGTAGATACAATGAAGCCCTTATCAGCAAACAAAACATCATAAAACGACGATTACCCTTACTAATAAACACGAAAGCACCTAGTAACCGATGTAAAAGCAAGACAACGCTATACACTGCACGTAGCTTTGTCTTTCTCCCACAATGGAATCTGTTCAGTTTTAATATCTCATGGTAAAGGCACATTATTTCGCTTGCAAAGCATCATAAAGTGGAAATGCCACTTGAATCGGTTTATGAAACGGTCTGTGTGACTGTTACTCGTAACGAGTGCATTAGAGACGATCCTATAGTTATGTGGTAGCATAAAGCCTGCGAGACCTATAAAATTTATCTAATTTTATTGGTAGAATTGTAGTAGGGAATAGTTCTGATGGTCTAGTTCTTTCTATAGATTTAGGAACAGATTATAAAAATAAATATTAAATAAATAAATCTATTCTATTCTATTCTATTCTATTCTAAGCGGTAGCCGTTTTAGAGTTTATGTTTGTTAATGAAATGTTAAAAAAGCCTAAATCATTGCTTTTTGCACTACTTAACCACTTTACACTACTTTAAACCGCGATGTTCCCGTTCGCTCATGGCCGGTTTTTTTTTTCCATAATTTTGACACTGTAACACAATTTTAATCATACTAGAAAAATAAAATAGTTTAAATCATTTTTTAATACTTGAACAACTTATGGAACTATAAATAAGTGTAAAAAGAACCGCAAGACGCAGATTATAACATAAATCAATCAACTGTCCACTGCTCTGTTGGAAGGACAGTTTTGGACATTAGCTTCTCCCAAGACGCCTTATTTGAAACCCGGTCCACCGCATTTTATACCCATGTGGCTCACTAACTGCTTTTACATTCCATCTTAGTCAAACTTAGCTGAAAACAAAATGGGAACATTATAAACATTAAGTCTAGTGTCTCAGGTTTGTTTTTTTTTTGCAAGAAGTAAGGAATTTAATCTTTGTATCGTGGGAGTTGCACATTTGAGTCACATGCACAAAGATGATCAGACTCAGGACAAACATTCGTGGATCACAAAAACGCTTGTCCTACGCTGGGATCTAAAGCACAAGGAATGTGGAGTGAGACTACCACTCAGCTATCCGTGCTTACCTACTAACGTATATTGTACTGCTCTATACCTAATAAAAATTACTGGCTGTACGCTTGCTAAATCTCGCCATTTATCCAGTGAGTCAGTCAATGTTTGCGCTCAGGATAACTGCAGAGACCATATAAAAAAGAAACGTCATCGTCAATAGCTCCGAAAGTAATTTAATTGCAGTTGAAGAGATGAGACGCCACTCTAAACCATGTGGTGCACTCTCTCACTCCCACACCGGCAACAAAATTACTTTAAGACGTGGAGGTAAGGCTAAACCTACAAATCACCGTTATGGCCTTCGCGTCAGCTCACTATTTAGGACTCCGGTAGGGTCCGAAACTAGTCGGGCGATACTAATAAAAAAAACGTTTTTAAACAGTAAGTATAAAAAAAATCATTCGCTTCACTTCACGAAAGTTAAATTGTGTTACAAATACTACCTGAAAATCATTTCTAAACGAAAACTTTGTAATACATCCCAAAGCCCAAAATAGCAAGACCTAAATCGTTTGTGTAATTGCAGGATTGCATGCATACGGGTTTAATACGTTTCTTGATAGTATTTGGGTCTAAATGTTACTTAAATGGTGTATTAGTACTTAAATTGTTATTGTTGCCCAGCTGTACTCCTTTATACCAACACACAATTTCGTAAGCGATAAAATCAAATTGTTTTCTGTTGTACAAATTTCTTCCATTACCCCTTTGTAAGATTGTAACTTATGTAGCTATTTGTCTTTAATGTACGTTTTATATGTAAGGACTGGCTTTTGCCCGCAGCTTTGCTCCTCGATAAACCCCGCTTAAATAGACCGTGTGTATGCAGGTGACTTACTACTTTTAAAAATACTGTTTCTCTTTTAACTCATGCTCAGGTAGCTCTGTAGCTAAGCTGTTGCGTGAAGCCGGGAGTAGCAGATTCGGACCCCGTTTGAGGTTATTATTCCAGTGTAGCGTTGTTAGGACTTCTGGACCTCTATACCACAAAATACTGATACTACTTTTAGGTTTAAAGAAAATATAGAAATCGAAAAAGATATTTCGTCGTGTTGAAATACTACAATAGTCAACAATGATACACGTGGTACAAACAAAGTAATACGAAGAAGCAAGTCTGATAAATGAATCGAACACGTCGATTCGAAATATGTCGGACAGTGACAAATTAAATTAAATCCAGCACCATCCTTTATTGAAATCCTACTCCTTTTGCGGAAATTGTATTAAATGGTGCGTTCTGCAAAGCTGATAATTTTCCATTTCAAATTGGATTGTTTAGTGAATTGACAAAAATATATTTTGTTTTTGAAGATGAAATTGGGAAAAGGATTTTTTCTTCGGTTTCAATTGGATGGCTTTAATTGAATCATGTATTGGGGATAGATTTTTATTGTTTTGGCTTTCTAAAGGGTAAATATGCTTGTAAAATTTTATTTGGATGCTAAATTTAGGACAATTGTAAAGGACTTCCCCAGTACTGGGATCTTAAATTATGGGCACTTTTGGGAGTATGGCTTTAATTTTTCTTTATTACTCTGTACTAAATACCACTACTACTACCCTTCTCTTCGAGAATTAATTACCAATCTTCCTTTCTAGCTAAATTTTGGCTGATTGTAATTTTTACATTTTCTTTCTTTTATCACCGGAGCTGCTTCTTTTGCCTACTGAGATTTTTGTAAGATAAGAAAGATTCAATACGGATGTATGTAAGTGTCTCAAACTAGATTCAGTGGGATTTTTCTCCCATTGAAGTGATTAAAGATAGTAATTTTGTTTTAGTGTCAATTGAGTTTTACGCGAGCTCTTTCTAGAATGTTCGCTTAAAAGACAACGAAGGCTTAGACGGGAATAGTACCTTTTGGATTTAAAGTATTCTGAGCTGAATGTCTTGTATGTATGGAACTTGCAGAAAAACCTAAAAGAAATTTAGCCGTCGTAGAAATTCTGTCACGCTTAGTGTATGACCTCAACCACTCGGATATCCATGATTGTGCAGTTGGAGTACATAAATTGTACCTGTTAACATTTTCGAAATGCTTACTTTTCTTTTTGTTTAATAGCCTATTTTTTTCGAAAGCAGAGCACGACTATCAAATGCTGTTGTAGTTTTATGTCATCTTAATTTTTCTTTGCGATGTTTTTGGCTTATAATTTCACGATCAACGATTCAACAATTAATCAACTCGTGGAACTAAAGGTTTTATATCCAGAGTAAAAAGTAAATTTTGGAATAACGTCAACAGAATAACGTCAATAATTTACTTTAAAAATCAAAACTCACCATTCATAAGATGATGTCACGTCTGATAACAGACGGACATACAAGGAAACCTGCTAATCGCTTTCCGCTTTTACCCTTTGTGTACGGACCCCTAAAAATCCAAGCCAAAAATACGATTCTATTCAGTCAAGCTCATAAACAAACTTGTCAATACATCTGTCGATTCGAATCAATACACAAATGAATTCGTATACAGGGTGATGTCAAAAACAAAGGCATTACGAGCGTTGGCCTGATGTAGATACAACAGGGCTACGGACGAACGAACATGTCGCCAACATAACAACAGCCTGTATGCGACAGATACGGGGATTGTACTTGCTAATGCGAGCCGCAATTGTTGTAATTATTAAATGGGTTTTTATGAAAGGAGTTTGCAATTCATGGGATGATAGTACCTGAAAACTTTATGAAAGTAGTTGGTAGGATATTGAAACGGAAAAGTTACTCTTTGTTACCAAGACGTGGTATTAATGGAATCTCGCCCCATGAAGACCATGTCAAGCCCTTAATTACCACTATCGCGTAATATTATTATTATCTTTGACGCTGTAACTAAATAAATAATAAGAATTGTTTAAAGTTAAGATTACATACAGTTATTATGATTTTAATTTGAGTTAGCAACGAGGATAAGATGCGGAGATGTCGGAAAGTTATCCAAGACGATACACAATACGGTAATCTGAAAAAGCCTATAATATGATAACCACCATAAACATAGATTTAAATACAATCTTGACAGAAAAATCTGGTCAAGTATGAGTCAGACAAAAATATAGATAAAAATAACCTCCATAAGGCATCTCCCAATTATCTAGCTTTTTTGACATAACTATGATTTTACTCGACTGAATGCCGCTTTAGTTCTTAGAAAGAAAAATAGTTTAAAAAAATATGTTCTTTCGAAATCTTTTTTGACGTGACAACGTCTTAAATTAGGTTGCGGCTGGGAGTCACTTATGAAAAAGTGTAACGCCCGGTAACGTTACGATGAGTCACCGAACGAGAGAGGCCCGCCGAATGCCTTGCGTCTCTCTCCCACTCAACTATGATCGGTCTGCCGCGCGCGCATCACTAGAGAATTAGGCGCATTGAAACGGCGCTTACATGTACAATGTTTTAGTAAACAAAATATACATATTTCTATAGTTAAAATTTGTGCAATTCTTATTTTCATTCAATTCCTTGTTCGTATTGTGCAATTTAATTATATTCATATCAATAAATATTCTACCGAGAAAAAGACGTTGTCACGTAAAATCTTCGCCCGTAAAACCGACTTTACAGGCAACCATTTTTTTTTATTATTATAGAAGTATTTGGTATAACTTGGTACTCAAGGGATTCACCAAAATCGCTTGAACAATTTATCCAGAGGAACATAAGAGTTTATCACATTTGTAGAATCTTATCCGTATCCACGTAATAAACCTTATTTGTATTCTCCTTATAATCAAATTTAATTCAAATCTTTCAGACTAAGTTCTCAAAATACAAATGCGCAAACATTTCCATGAAAATTAAACTTCAAATGTTCAATCGCGAAACTTGTAAAGTAACCGTCATGAGAAGCTATAAATTTTGTAAACAAGTGTTCAGGAGTTCACAACATTTGGACCAACAAAAAAAATGAATTTGTTTAAGATTTAATAAATTATTAAGTAACAAATATTAATTAACATAAATATTATTTAAGAATAATTATTCGTCAGATTCAGATGTTTCCATTTCTGTGTCAGAATCAGTGACATGTATCACGAAGCTGTCTACAGTTTTATCAATCATCTCATCGATTTTGGAATAAAAATTATCTTCTTCCTTGATAACATGCTCCACACAACGCTTCCAATTTTCCGAAGTAATCTGCTGCAGTCCCTCTTGTAATAATTGTTTTACCTCGTCAAATTTAAAATTTGTATTTTTGCGAGCAACATATCCTTTTACGTTGGCCCAAATTAGCTCAATTGGATTAAGCTCACAATGATATGGCGGGAGTCTCAATACTTCCACCTTATATTTTTTTGCAAGCTCGTCCACTACATAAGTTTTAAAATTGTCTTTAACATTTTTTACTTTTAGCAGTAATTCAGTCTTAATTTCATTGTCGTCGTAAGAAATATTCTTACTTACAAGCCAATTTTGTATATCATTTTTTTTCCAGGCAGTAGTAGGAATTCTTTCAAGACGCCTTGAGTGGTATGGTGCATTGTCCATTACCACTACTGTATTTTCTCCAAGTTTTGGGAGAACGTTTTCGAACCATTGTTCAAAATGTGTTGCATCCATTGCGAATTTATTTCCTTAGATGTACTGGCTACTGGCTCCATTATACGTAATAACAAATAAAATTAACGCAACAATTAAAGTAACAACAATAAAAAAGTGATAACGAAACAATAACAAAATTAACAATAACAACCAGATCCGCGATATATGCAAAGCAATGAAACAAACTCGTACGCATTCGAAACTCGAATGATGCGTTTATTTCAAAATGGCGTCCCGATAGTTCACAATCCCTGCGACGGACGCGTTCCGGTACCAAGAAACACAAACGATAGCGCTTTGCGTCGTTAAAATATGATCCGACTAAATTAAATAGGTTGTTACTTTCATATAACCCGTCTATATTTCATGTCGATTGAATATGGTCAATTTATTATTATCTCGCAGTATAAAATGTTTACTTAGTAAAAGATGTTTGTTTACATAATTTATAGCTTCTCGTGACGGGTACTTTAATTGTGTAAATAATTCTCAAGTTTCATTTAGAAATATCGCGTGAGTTGCAATACATTGCTGACCCACGCAACTTTGGTATGAAAAGTGATATATCATAGCGGGCAATGTACAACAACTCGCGGGATAATTCCCACCTGGTCT
The DNA here is from genome assembly GCF_003590095.1 of Trichoplusia ni. Taxonomy (NCBI): domain Eukaryota; kingdom Metazoa; phylum Arthropoda; class Insecta; order Lepidoptera; family Noctuidae; genus Trichoplusia; species Trichoplusia ni. The sequence continues at coordinate 4,847,955 of NC_039478.1, read as the reverse complement.
AAATGAGGTTTTAGTTACAGGTGCTTTGCCTCTCCTTGCGGTAAGAGAAAACATGGTCGGTTATTTCGCATTTTGTTTTACACAACAATTAAGTTCAAATTGTATACCTATTTAGGTAATTTTGGAGGATAAGATATAAGGGTTTAAATATGATAAAATGGGATGTTTTGTTGTTTAGACTTGCTTAAATTAACTTAGTTAGATTCTTGCCAAAATATACATATTTAACCAGCTCAGCTAATTCCCGTGACGCTGGCTCGAACAGTAGAAGCGTCCCGGAATTGATTTTTGTGTGTGTTCTTCGATCAAGTTGAAGACGTAAGCAATTCTGCCCACAAAAAAAAATGAGTCCTGGTTAATTCAGGGATAATTAAGGGTGATGCATTACGACATAACTAACAACACCAGTAGCAATCTAAATACTTCAATTTCACTTACACTAATACCCTTTTCCATTAATACTAATGCACTAAAGATCGACGCAGTTTTACATCAAAATTTTGCACACAATTTCCTTGACGTACGAAGCTCAAAATTTACACCAAAATGATGCCAGAAACGCTTATAACGTCTAATAAAATCGTGTCTGGTGCCGACATCATTATGTTAAATATTCTCTCTCGAATATTTGCAAAGAATCTCGAGTTATTAAATTAGGAAGTCAAGCATGTTTTACACAGGTGCTAATCTTGTAATATTAGCTCATTTCTAACGCCTAGTTAGAATTAATAACGCAACAACGAATTTTACGCGCTCATTTTCAGAGGGTCGTAAAAATGAAACGGGAATCGTTTTTTTGGTAATAAAAGATTATTTTGAGGATACCCCTTAACAAGCTTACATTGGTAGAAGAAAATAAGACCTTTGTACTTATATGGGGTACAGATCGTATTTTCAGGGCTCCTTCGAATATGTCAAACAAACATATTCGATTTCGTAACCTTTCGAAATATAAATTGGTTTAGAATAAAGAAAGTAGGTAATATTTTATTTACATATTTCAGATCAACCGTTTTGATTACGCTATAGAAAAGCCATAAAAAATGTAATTCAAAAACAGTATATTGTCAATAAAAAACGTCATTATATTTTTATCTACACTTTTTAAAAATAAATACCTATCTCATTATAAAGATGCATAAAAATCTAGAAGCACAAAACAAAAAACAAGCGAAAACAGAACTCAAATCAAAGCACACATTCTTTTTCCAAACGCCAAACAAAAAACTTTTGTTTTCAGCCAGTCATTAAAACTGTGTTTAGATAATTCACGGGCGGAAATGTGAGTCACAGAGGTAGAGCAGGTTTGAATGCGAAAGTTAGGACGCGGTTACATTAGCAACAAAAAATAAAATATCTTTAGTAAAGAAAAAAAAAAATCAAGTACCTACTTGTGGGCTTACTATCGACTCCGTATGTTTGGCCTCCTGAACAACATTAACGTTCTTATAAATTGCTTCTACTCACATTTGCCTGGCAAATCGACTAAATATGGGGCAATTTATTTTTAATGATTTTTTTTCAAATGTCCCTTCTAAGTACCCCAAATGGAACCATTAAGTAATCGCACTGGTGATGTGATTTGAATTTTCATGAAACCCAGAGGCTTAATTAGGAATTTAATTATGAAATAAACAGAATACTATGTCAAATCGGTATAAAAATTGCACAAAAAGCTATCTCACTTAGAACAAAAACAAACAAAAAATCGCTCGCCGTCATAATATGGCATCTATCCAAAAGGTCAACTTACACCGTATAGAGAATAACAAAAGTCACAAAAAAAAACATTCCATATAACCTCACCTTTACTCAGCTGTCTAATGAAGTGACAGTCTAAATTCTTTTGGCAGCTAAACACCCAGTGAGCACCAAACACAGGGCGTTACGTAACTGGATTTGTGAACAGCTTTTGTCTCATTCATTTGGTTTGTCCCCGACTGAAACACCCTTTGTTTTATTTTGAAGGTAAAATTCATCTGCAAATGTACATTCACAGTCGCTGTTTGTTTGGTTATAGTTTTTAATATGGTTTGTAGTGGAAACTTTTATAGAGGATTGCATTGATTTTGTTTATTGTATCATAGTTCGGTTACCCATGTCGAGTGAAAGTTCTGCCTGATTACGATTTTTTTCACAGCTGTGAATTAAAAAGGTCTTTTAAATAATAATAATAATAATAACCACTTCCGGTACATAAATTCCGGTGGTACATTTAAAGGTATTAAAAATACCTTTAAATTTACCACCGCTGTGCATTGATCACTACGATAGCTCTCTGTGGGTCAGCTATTTCAGATGCCTATTCAGACTAATTAAGAAGTCGCATTGAATGATTAATGAAACCTGCACCTCGTGCAACCAAATTTGTATATTAAACCAAGTTTGTTCCTAGAATCAAGAATATAGAAAAACTCTTAGTCAGTTTTTATAGAATACTTCCTATCATCGTCAAATATGTATACTCCTTGCCTTTATCCTTTATCAGAAAAACTAGTCCAAGTAAAACGTCACAAGGAATATTAACTCTCAATCCCTTGAAAAATATTCCATATTTCATCGGATGAAACTCATCGAAGATTCCAGAACATTTTTCCAATTTCAAGACACGAAAGCTTTGGTTATCGGTATTATAATGCTCTTGAGCTCTTGAGATGAAATTTATTCTTAAATTCGCATTAGAATATATTATATTAATCAAGTCTGTAATTCTGTATATTTTGGATCAAAGACCGTTACTGGATAATTGAGGTATCATCAAAGGTTAGAGTGATTCAGCATAATTTTCGTCAGCGACTAAAGGTCTGGTCTTAAAAGGAGGTGAAAATGCTGCTGTCTCAAGATTTGCTTTGCGCAGCGCTTACTGTAATCGGACCATACATGTTATAGACATACGATTTATGTAGTTAAATATTAATATTTTGCACATTACTTTTGGTGGATAAGTATACGAAATGTGATCGTCATTACACATCGCATTCATTATTAATAATCCGCACTTTTTCGATTTCTTTGTTCTTTGAATTTCTATTTTCATTCTTTGTATGCATATCATTATGTTACATAGGTGGTCAATTAAGTTTACAGCTAATTTATGTACCCTATCGCATGTCGGGCACAGCAAAAAGGAGGAGAGAGCCGGATTTTTTTCCTGTAATTTTATGTACATTTTGGTCCCAGTTTCAAGTATCTGCTACTTAGTTCGTGTTTAGAAACTCCTTGACAACTATAGCTTAAACATTCGTACACAGCAGTAGTATACGCAGAAATAAGTCCTGCAAACGCCGAAACATTAGATCGCACCTTAACTTTTTAACGATGACACAAATTTCGCAAGTGTCATAAATTTAAGGAAAGATAAATAATGGTGAAGGAATTGATAATAAAATTAACTGATTTATGTTGTAAAGTTGTAACAGATTATCGCTTTATAAGTAGGTTAAAGGTAGGTAGTATTTAAGTAAAAAGGAAATTTAAGCACACAGACTCATTTATTTTATACTAACTCTTGCTCGCGGTCCCGCCCGTTTCAAATCGAAAATTATCCCTCGGGCACATAAAATGGTGGCTCAAATAATCTTTGTACCAAGTTTCGTCTAAATAGGTTTAATGGTTTTTGCGCGAAGGAGGAACAAACATGCAGACATACAAACTTTTACCTTTATAATATACGCAGGATAAGAAGATTTACATATTCTTTTTAGACAAGACACGGGCAGCCCTAAGCTATTTGCTAAGTACAGTTCTGGGTACTATAGGTACCTAACAAATAACTTACTAGACTACGGTAATAAGGCATTTTGTGAAGGGTTGTTTGTTCAGGATAGGATATAGGATAGGCCAACGTCTTATCGAGAATAGAACTGATACGTAATACAGTATGTAACCCTGTCCGATCCTTGAGGGACATAATAATATAAGTAGAGACTTGCCAGACGTAATAAAAATATTGAAAAAAAAATAGGTCTTCATGTTACACCAACATATAATTTTTAGCACATATTTTCAAAGTAACATAAATCCATAATATATGTTTAATGTTATCTGTACAACATTATTTAAAATTAAACAAAAAATGATCTGGGAAAATTCTTTATTTCTTTTTCCATAAGTAATCACAAGTTTTTTTATGTTTCTTAGTTTTACTTCGCATCTATTTGAAGTCGATTATAATGGAAGGTATATTTAAGAACGGTTTACTAGCCTGACTAGTTTCGGACCCAACTTGAGTTCTAAATCATGAGCTGTCGTGATGGGATCGCGAGTCTCACTAGTCGGGCGATCCCGGTAAATACGATTAAAACATTATTAATTTATCAGGAAAGGTTTTTCTTAATAATAATGAAAGTTTTATTATCCGCAATCATAGCTAACAGTTTTGACCCCAATTATAAGTAATCGCCACTCAAAAGTTGACTATATAAAGTAATGTAAATGTTTTAATACAGGTGGTTTAATGAGCAATAAAGGAATAACCAACTTAACAACAATTACTAATTGTAAGGACTATTTACAAATCATTATCTACCAAGAACTTGCATTTAATATGAATCATTTAAGCCTCTTGGTATTACAGTAGCATGTTTAATTACGTATGTACATAATAATGTCCGAATGCCAAAAAAACATCTGTGATAATTTCTACTTTTCAGCTATTAGGGTTAATGAGGTACAGCCTGGTGACAGACGGCGGTTCCATTTATACCTATAAGCTACGGAACCCTATAAAAAGTTGAATGCAAACTACTAGTGAATACTTGTTCTCCAAACAGAACGATAGCAACGAGTCTGTCTTACGAAACAATGTTTTTTCTCAGCGCCGTTTTAAAAAAGGAATGTTAAAGAAAATTAAAAAGTGCCTGAGATTGTTGCTGGCTGGCTGCATTTTAAAATTCTGAATACTTACCAAGAACATTCATGTTTGTTCGGTCGATAGCTTGTTTTTAAACATGGGATGTTTATAAAGAATTTTTGTGACTTTATTTATTTATTGCTATAACCTGCTTATTTTTTATTACTTAGTCATTACCTTCTTAAACATTTTCCATCGGCCTGGCCAACTACGTTGGGGTCGGCTTCCAGTCTAACCGGATTCAGCTAAGTACCAGTGTTTTACGAGGAGCGACTGTCTATCTGAATTCCTGAACCCAGTTACCTAGGCAACACGTTACCCCTTGGTTAGTCTGGCTGTCAGACTTTCAAGCTTCCGTCTACCTGTAACGACTGTCAGATGTAGGAATAACAGCCGGTGCCCACAATTTAACGTGCCTTCCGAAACACGGATGAACTCGTTATGACAAAG
>NC_039478.1:4109721-4166655 GCF_003590095.1 Trichoplusia ni | reverse complement strand
TATTTCAAACAAACTCCGAATAGATGTTAAACGTCTTAAAATTGATTAATGTTTATTTATAAATAAAAGTTTTCTCAATTTTCTCATTATAATTGAATTCAAATTAATATAAAAGAAGTAATTATAATTCTACAACAAAACTCAATATTTTCAACGTACAAAAACTTTAACGTATTTTTTTCCTTTATTATATTTACTATGTAAAACAATATGCAACATCTTATCAGCGTTGGCAGGGCAAAGTGAATTATGGAAATAATTTATAACGGACTCAACACGCCTCCGTCAGCTGGTATGAGCCAGTTATCCATCAACCGAGGTACAGGCGCTAGGTTATGACAAAAAAAAATCGTCGCTTCTCTTGCGCTTAAGACGCTAATAGAAAGAAAATAAGATTGAAAGACATGAAATGATTACTTGTTGACCAAGTGAAGATGCAAGAGGTTCAATCATTTAAAGGATAAAATGTAAAGCATGAAACTTAAGGAATAGTAGTTTATTACTTAAACATATATAAGACTGTATTCAAGAAATACGTGAAGTTAAAAAAGAGTGTGGGAGGGACTCGCTACAATTCGAGTAAGTACCATACCAAAACACATTTGAAAATAAATTGGTCACTCATCTAATTGATGACATAAATATTAAATCTGCAAAATGTTAAATTTGTCTATAATGATTAATGGATGGAAACAATCAGGCAGCTGCGCCTTTGTAACTTTTTTCAGTTTTTACCCTTTTGGTACTAAACCCCTAAAACTAAGGTATGCATTTAGCCTTTGAGAGATCTAGATATTTCAACCGCATTCGATTATAAATTGGCAATAATGTAGAGAATTAAAAAAAGACAATTACAGGACACCACCAACCATAACAAAAGTGCATCACAAAAAGAACCTTACTGTTTAAATATAAGAGCGACATTAACCACGACTGCTGCGGTCTACGGTATTAAACTTAATAAACTGGAATTAGGTCCTGGTATCTGCTGCATAATATCTTAAGACTTGTAAGGTATCGTACTCTCAGGATCCTATCACATTACCTAAGGCACGTGCTAGAGGAAATATCATTAGTATCACAAAGACAGGATATTCTGTACGATATTAAATTAAATATAGATGCAAGGAAGCCAGCACTATGCCGTACTCAGACCTTCTTGATAGAAAACCTAATAGACTCCGCATCAATCACAATCTCGATACCTTTCAAGTACCTATAATAAAATATCAAATTATGTTAAACATGATCCGAGATACGAGAAAACAAAAGAAAATTTAAGAATATACTCACAGGATTTCTTTGTTGTATTTTGTTTCTTAAATTGGCCTCGAGAACCATACGACGTAAATTCTCACTCATTATTCCTGTTCTTTATTAAAATATAGAGTTAAAATAAACAGAGTGTTGTATTTTGAGTTGTCACAGAGTTTATAAAAGAGGATTGAGCGTCTCCTCTGAGTGCGAGGACCATTGTGTCTCTTGAGTCAGTAATAGCGTGATTGAGCTGACTGCGCTCACAATAAATCTTACCTACTAAAACATATTATACATATAGGTATACAGCTTTGATCAATTTCAATGTTATTCATGCATTTTTGCGACGTTGACTTTCTATTACGAATGAGTTGTTAAGGGCTTGTGCTTTAAAAGTGGTTAAGATAAATGGAACAAATACTTATTAATTTTTCACATATGATAGGAGATAATAATAACCAAAAAAACAACGAGCTTAACGTGATCCTGGGAAACAATTGACTGTTCTAAGCAGCATCAAGATTAATCTGTATGAATTAAGAGGTTGTAGGAAAAGATGCAGACAGGTTGACAGCTAGGGCTTTACTTTATATTTAATTTTACGTCTGCGGTACGACCGCTTAACATATTCTGTTATTTCGGATCCCTAATCCACTACCACTATCTCCTAAATCAACTAAAATATTGGTATCTTCTCATAAATCTTCCACAACAATAACAGTTCTGTGGGTAAAAATATTCATATATTTCGAACTGCTCTTGACATTGAGATATTTCGGAAGCCTCCGTGCTGAGAGTTCCGAGTTTTATTTGGGAAATCGATGACAGTTTGCCGGCTGAACTTCGCCTAGAATATCAAAGTTCGGGTAACAGTGGCAAGGGCTAGGTCGGACCTAAATATAACGGGACCGTGTTTTAGCTGGAAAGTAGTGAAGATTCGAGCGCTTAAAAATAAAGTTGTCAACGAGAATGTTATTGAGAGTTGGATAGATGGACCAATTCCATGTGATAATTTTAAGGGTTTCGGAACCCTATTACGAAGACTCTCCTGTCTGTCCTTCCGTCTGTAGGCTTTGACCAGGTTGTATATTTTATACTGTGAAGGCTAGGCAGTCGCAAATTTCACAGATGATGTTTTTCTCTTTATATAAATTGCAAATTTCCTTCTATTTATCCTATTTGAATGGAACCCTCAGTATTAAGAATCCGACTCAGCAGGTTTTTATAATTAATTATGCATCTAATGACAATAGTAATAAGTTGTATTTTAAATATGATACTATGAGTGCCAAATATTTGGTGGCAAAAAAAGTAAAACAAATTCCACAAAAAGTTTATTCATCATTTTACAAAAAGCCAACCGAAATGCGTATATTCAAATTTGGAGCGGCCAACGATACCGCATAATTGTTTCCGTTTTTAATTTAGTCTCACACGGATAATCCTTTCGTAATCTGCCAGATCCAGTATCTGTATAAAAACGAAAAAATATGGTTTTCAATAACTAGAGAACTAAATACGTAGGTATAAATAAATCTGTTAGTGTATCATCACAGAAGCTTAATATATTTTGATCATTACGCTAGGTACGATCATTTGACGTGATCTTCTTAGACTTTCCGTAAGGTTGGTGGACAACCTGGTATCAGTTTTTAATCCGCCTTTGGCCACTGACTTGGCTCAACACACCGTTGAAAATTTCTCAGTTGTATTTCTTGCTATTGCGGCAACAAAAAGATATGGGCAAATATCTCTAGCTATCATTTATAAGATAGACAAGCTTTTCGCCCGCGGCTTCGCCCGCGTCGAGGTCGGTTGTATCGCGTTTTCAAGAGAACTCTTCAAAAGTCCGGAATAAAAACTATTCTATGTTCTTTCTCAAGGTCAAACTCTATCTCTGTACCATTCATTTCATTAAAACCAGTTCAATGGTTTAGACGTGAAAGCGTAACAGACCAGACAGAGTTACTTTCGCATTTATAATATTAGGGATTCCTTCGTTCTGCGGCCGGACAGATAGCTTTACCTCAGTAATGGGGCAATCCAGCAAAACAGTTTTACTACATATTTGCATCTCTAAAAACCTTGTAATCAAACGCTAATTTAAAAACTATATCAAACCACGTGCACTAAAGAAAACGCTCTATACCTAATCATACTTCATTGATGAGGAGATGTACTGAAAATACAAAGTAAGGTCGCCAACCGAAGTCTGTTATCACAATGAAATTACTTAATCAAATTCAATGTGTGTATTTGTGCTATCAAGTAATAAAAACATGAAGTAGTACCTCGTATACTTTAAACGTAATAAACCTAAATTCAATAGACGCACGGATAGACGAGTGGTTGAAGTCACCTAGTCAAGCGCACTGTGCGCGACTATTCGTAGGTACGATTCCCACTTAGGTCAAGCGTTTGTGTGGTCTAAGTCTGGGTGTCTCCGTGAAACAGTGTTTTTTTTCTAAATTAAAAAAATATATATAATTAGGGTGCCAGAAAATATTGGTCTTTTGAAAACTGATAGTAATTAAACCTCTGTTGCTGACTTTACTATAGAGAAGGCAGCGTTCCGAATACGATACGTTCGCACTAATAGGATCAACACACACGGGCAAGCAGCCGCAAAGCCACGTTATTGAGACTGATAGCCGAGTAGATAACACTTGACAGATCAAACTAGATACAATGGACTTTAGAGGGTGCGATCTAAAGTGATCCCTTAATTAGGGCGTTGAGATCTCGTTCCATTCACAACATGGAAAAATGAAACCCAATAACTAAAGCTCGGTGTTTGTCTGTTAGTCCGTCGGTTCGCCTGTCTCTCACTGTGCTGCTTCACTAAAGATGATTCTTGTGTCGCGCAATAAGACTTCTAAACTCAGGACTCATGGATATCCATCCATGATTTTACGTCTGTACTCAAATGCGTGCTCTACGCTTTGACCAAACTCACAATACGTGCACATTTGGCTTGGCGAAGAGACTCATACCACTCGGCATTCCGTGGAATTACTTACAGGCTGAATTTATGAATTCTTTTGTTTTACTCGTAGCTAGCGTGGCTTAAATGCGGAGTAGGTACGCTTGATAAAAACAATGTAGCATAAACATCATTTTATTTTCTATTGAACATTACATTCAATGTTGTTGATGTGCGGATTCAATTTAGTAATTTAGTCAATCAAGGCATTCGCAGGGCGGTGTCACAGTGTATCAACATTTACTCAGTTCAGTCGTTTAGCAGTCGCGACCAGCTTTTGCTTGCTTCATGTAAATACTGTTACAAGTACTTTCCTAGTACGAAATTGGAGACATTCTTGAAGCCTAAAGATTTAAGTTAACTATACTGTTGTGATATGTCTTCTTTTCAGCCGTTTAAGCAAACCTGGCGTAGATAGCTGCTATTATTCATAGGTTTTGCTATGTTCTACAGTTTTACCAGTATTCTTATCTAAATCGAAAACTGGGGGTAATGTGTAAGGTATCAGTACCTTGATCGACTTTCTAAGACAATTAATGTGAAAGTTATGAACAACTTCTCACCAAGAAATGTCAAGATCAGGACAACTGCCGCCGGTTATCATTAATAAGTAAATACAGTAAATCTCATCTAAAATCATCTTAAAAGTATTTTTCCAAAACTATAACATTCAATAAAATTCACATCAAGAGAATTAATCAAAACAATTAGAAACTACCTTAATGATTGTCACGCAATGAAAATCCCGTCAACTAAGTCAACTGATCTCGCATCTAAATAATAATCAACTTCTTTTTAAATCGACGTGAAAAATTCTGAGAAATAAACTTAATAAAATTCTAGTTTCCTGCAGTTCGGCGTGAATGAGAACTCGTTTCATATATTTTATTCCCAATCCCGGGCTCCAGTGATCGAGTGGAAATGAGTCGGATGCACTTTCGCGGCCGAAGTAAATTTCTTGTCACACTTTTACGTTCGAATTTAATAAACTGCCTGTATATAAGATTTTAGTATTTAATAGGTCAATATTTTCTCACTATGTTACCCATACCTCGTATTATTATGAATGGGAAAGTGAACGTGTGTCTAGTTGTCTGACTTCCACGGCAAAACGCAGAGACAAATGGGCCTGTTTTTTTAAGTGGAGATAGTTGCAGGTGAAGGAGAGTGGTCAGTACTGATTCTATGATAATCAAATAATAAAAACAGAAATATGTATTGCAATACCGAATGCAAAGCTAGTCTAATATATGAAATTCTCGAGTCACGGTGTACGAAATTGAACTCTTTCGAAACCGGATCCTTATGAAATTTTGCATGGCCCTATTTCTTTTTTTCCCTAGAACTCATTTTTACTCATTTTATTTTTCAGTTCACGTGCCCTGTTAATGCTATCGTTGAAGTGTGACAGCTCTCTATCTCGCAGACGCGATTCCTATCTTACTTAAAGAAGTTCTGTTAGTCCTGCTTCTTAACACAAATCCCGCGTCAGGCAGGTAGACCTAGATGGATATGTCGGGATGAATTAGATTCGTTCTTTCCGAACTGGTCACTCGCGGCTCATGAGAGACAAGGGGAAGAAGATTGAGGAGGCTTTTACCTAGCAGATCTCATATCTCAATTTTATTTGCAACGAGTAAGTAATCTATTTTAGATCCGATCTTTTATAATCTTTAAAAGTAATAAAAAAATTTCGCAGCAATGTATTTTACTTGATGAAATTTTTCTAGGTTCAAATTTCAAATATAACGAAACCGAATATTACATGAACGAAATAAACGGGTTAAAAGTGGATGCCATCCATTATAAAATGGACTGTTTTCTGTTTGAGCAGATTTGGGAATAAAATTCAAAACTATAATGGGATAAAAATGTACGAATTGTTGTTGTGTAGAGTTACGTCGCGTGTGTCATTATTTATCGACTCTAACGATGAGTAACTATTGGTTTGTGTTGTACTAAAGCACTCTACACGCAAGGTATGTTGTGTCATGTCTTAGTGAAGTGAATGTTTGTTATTGCCTGCTTATTTCGAATGTCTTTTTTGAAGATATCATTTTTTAATATGTTCTTCGCTTTAACATTGTGGTGAATTCTGGAATAAAAATATAGGAATCCGAAATCCATTAACGTAATAAAATTTCAATTGCTCAACTGCATAAATAGAAAGACGCATATACCCATTAGTTTAGCATAAACTAGCGACCCACCCCCGACATCGCACGGGCGCAGTGGTAATATACGCCACAGAAATTTGTTAACGTTCTTTATTTTGATAAAGATTCATACCATCGTAGCATCGTAATGAAAAAAAAAATGGAATAAATGTTTGAAATTTGAAAAATTGAATATTTTATTTTGATAAGGATTACCATCTCAACAAAAACAGCTTCGCAGAGAAGTTTTGTTTTTGAATAAAATTATTAGCCAAAAAATGGTTATGGTGAGTCAACCTTAAAAGATAGACATATGCTCTCTGAGACTTTTTTGTAGATCTTTTTATGGTGTACAATATTGTGGAACATTATTGTGAAGTATCTCTTGCGGTTAAGAAGGCGTTTGCAATGAAAGCGTAAAAAATAGCTAATACATTAAAAATCTCTAAAATTGACCGTCTTCCTGTATACAATTATGCATAGATTATACTTAAAAAACCTTCCTCATGAATCACTTTATCTATTAAAAAAACCGTATCAAAATCCGTCGAGTAGTTTCAAAGATTTAAGTAGTCAAGGGGAAATAGGGACAGAAAAAGCGGTTCTATTTTATAATACATATGTAGTGATAGGCTAGAATTATTACGTTCGATTCTTAAAGTTGATTGTTGAAAGCTTAAGCTTAATTTATGTGCTAACTTTTGATTAGTGTAAACTCGGAGAGACGGCGTTCGAGAACTCGTTTAATCTCGTTACTTAGTATCTAGCAATTCTAGCAAAGTTTTAACTCTTGTTGGAATGTCATATCGAATTCACAACTCAACTTTTCAAACATGCTACTTAATTAACGAGATGGCCATACATCGTGTATTAATTAGAGGGTTCCAGCGAACTTGTATTGCTCTAAAACTTAGCAAACTTATGCGGGGATCACTTTCAGGCTTTCATTTGTACACCTCAAGTTGTTAGCAAATACTGCATTTGAATAATTTGCAATAGTAATTAATTTAGTGCTAAGAGCTTTCTTTAGTCTAAGGAACGCAGTAAGGTGTATTTTGAAATGGAGTAATTCAAAATGTAGTCTATTTTTAACAAGGTAACTTGAATGAATCCTACTACTATTATAAAGGCGAAAGTTTGTAAGTATGGATGTATGGATGTTTGTTACTCTTTCACGTAAAAACTACTGAATGGATTTGAATGAAACTTTACCACAATATAGCTTATACATCAGAATACCCAAATTGGCTATGTGGCTACAATTTTTGAGGTTTCTAATGTGAGGTCGTAAAAAAACACATTTTTTGCGCTTACATTGTAAACGCTGACTGAATCCTACAAGATATATAGAAGGCAGATAGATAGGTAGAAGGCAGGTATAAATTATAACTTATATCTTCTAACCACGCGGACGAAGTCGCGGGCAACAGCTAGTCCTTATATAATGAGTGGATAGCTGGGTGGTATATAGGTATATAGGATACGACGCCAAACCCTCAGTGCGTGACGTGTCGTGGTTTTGATCTCTGCGTAAGACAAGCTTTTTCAAGTCAAAAATTTTGGTTATCATATAGACTTTTAGAGAGTTGCTTTACATGAACAGAGTGAATACGACATTCACTCTCACTGTATTCATACTTTTCATAGGTATTGAAAAAACGTTTCAAAGTTGAAAACATTACAAAAAGTAGACAATAATGTTCAAGTCACAAATGTCATTTAACAGATACTCTTCACTTGTAAGTGCTTTAAAACAATTTTAAAAATGAATTCTTTTTGTGGCGTATTTTCGACAAGTTTATTTTTCGTATTTTTTCAACTCGTTTTTTTACAGTAAACAGGATATTACCTGTTTAGTCAGCTAGATATAAAATAAGATAGTTTTGAGGTCAAGTAGAGTACAGTGTGTCAGGCGAGCGAGTGAGGCCGCGCGGTGTATCAAGATCGCCGTAAGGGGAACGCCGTGTCTCCACCACGCGTCTGCTGCCCTAGAACTTTGTTCAAAATTATAATCCAAACTACTTAAAATCAATGTTTTTCTTTGATAAACGTGGTGAAAAAATTGAGTCTTAAATAATAAATAAACTCAACAACCTTGTGAGAAAGATGCTCTAATTGTAATTCGAAATTATGATTAGCCATTAATTGTTACGACCATTTAAAATGATCTGAGTTTTTATTAAGACAAAGGTGTATCGTTATTCTGCTCCGATATCTTAACAAAAAGCAAATAAACAAGCGTACAAGAGTATATTGCTTCAAACTAAATCGAACAAAGTTTATTTCCACCCTTTTCCAAAAAAAGATGTATCCCTCCTTTTGGGTTTAGAGAACTCTCCCAACGTAACCACGAATCTATTTGATTACATGTGGCCATTCTACAAACACGGATGCCTCAGACCTTCTAACGTAAAGTGCTTAAATATTTGCGTCCGGTGCAACAGTTGCAAAAGACTAGTTCTAGTCCGACCTGAGGACCGCAGTTATTCCCGAAGGTACTGCAATCAATTAATGGAGAGCAAATTACTTCAGCATCGCTATAATTACGAGGGAATTTGTTAGTTAGAAACTAGCTTGGATTAAATGTGACTGACTGGCCGTTGGAGATTAACTCGGCCGTTCTCAACGGCTGCGGTAACGCTGAATAGTAAGCACGTGTGCGGATGTGTAATCAGCTAAAATGAAGTGAAATAGGTCAGTTCAAGTTGCTCGCGGCTGTTTGCATTCGCTAGTCATTTGTTTTAACTTGCAATGCTGATGTTTATCTAAATATCTGTTATTCATTTTGAGTTTACGATGATGAATGGAAAATGCGCTTTTGATTCATTTTTTAATGTTATAGTGTAGTTCAATAACCAATCGTGGTAAGTACACGGGGAGTAAAGAAAATAACAAGCAAGCAGCAAAACGTAGTGGTAATTGGAATAGGCTTCAATAATAATATTATTCTTATTTGTCTGTTGTTATTTTTTTCTAGAAAAAGAATGAAAAATCTTAAAGAGGTTGCGAGAAATCTTAAACAGCCGTGAAGTCGATAGAAATAAGGTTTCATATTGTTACATATTTCCATTGTGTTGTAAAGAAGTAATAAAGCATTCGCGTCGTGCCTCTTACAGTTTGTTTGTTCCCGTATTGTTAGAATTGCAGTTTGCCGGCGGCTTTATGAGCAAATATTTTATGGAACAATGGTAATAAGCTCATTTCTTGTTTTAAGTCGATTTAAAATTTTACCATTCACTGTTACAAACTAGCAATGCATGGCTGCTGCTTGCTCATAGTGAGCAAGTTAGAGATGAAATAAATGTGTATTTTTAGTTTTCATTCCTTTAATTTGTTTTTTAAGACTCGCGCCCTAAGTAATTTTATCACCCAGACTCAGAATACGTGGATCGCTCAAACGATAGTCCTACGTGAGCATCAAACCCGCGACTCGTCGCGCATATGGATTTGGCGTGATGACCTCAACCACGCGACTACTCGTGCAGTCTAAAGTCTGCTCTCTTTACAGAGACATAAAGGTTTCTATTCATGGATTTTGGTCTGTCGTATTATAAAAAGGATCCTTGTACTGACAAGTATCAAACCCATTATATTACTATGCTCAAATAGTTGCCTCTTAACCATATCACCAACAGTCCAACATGCTACGAGTACCAAGATATAAAAGTCGAATTCTTAATACACAAAGTCATATGGAAGTTCCATCTCCAAGGACTAGCGACAGGTGAGAAATATTACAGGTGAGTGTACAAGTGTCAGTACAAAAGCAGAGCAGATATATCCTAAGAGTTGATGGCCTTCTGGGACACACAGCAATAAGGTCAAGAGACTTGACACAGATGAGCTGCGACTGAAACCGTGACCTTAGGTCATACGCGGAAGATCAGCAGAAAACGAACATATGAAGAATTACGAACTGCCAAAAAGGTTTGAAAATAAATTCAATATAATGAAACTACGTAATGAAAATAAATTTTCAGATGCTTTAGCTAGCAAGGAGGTTGTTTTGATTCTTATTGTATTACTATATACTGACAGACATGCTTCCATCCTAGTTTAATAATCCTTCTGTTTTAACAAGACCGAGAGCCGCTTCATCCAAAAATCAACAAAACAATTTGTAATTCAAATCAATCTATTAAAAAAAACACATAAGTTATGTTCTTAAAATCATAGTAAAGATATATCTGCAAGCTGTCATGCTGTTTGTTAGCAGTTCTCACGTGTAATATTAAATATGACCTCATTCAGTCTCACTTCTCAGACAGACCAACGCGTCCCCCTTTACTTGAAACACATTTCTTTTAAGTTATACAGACAGGAAATTAAATATCCCTGCCGTAGTATACTTGTCTGCACTTTTGCGAAAATATGAAACAAATTGACATATGTTCTTCTCCTGGAAATGTCATATCGGCAGCGAAATACGTATCAATTTTCGCCGAAGATGTAACGTTGCTATTTTGAGAATTTCGAACTGTATTTTCATGATCTGCATGTACTTTTCACACTTTTCACACTGCGACAAGTGGTGACAGTCTGATCTTTTCGTCTATAAAGTGCTCAAAAGAGAACATTCAACTTAGGAAAACGTAGAGACTTTCTGTCGACATTAGCTAGCGAAATCTAGATCGAATTCCATTACGAGTATGAGGGAAATGTAGCATCTAATTTTGGTATTGGTTTGACTATTCCAGAACATTCTGATCCTGAGGCTGCGGCTTGAAATCGCGACTAAAAAGGTTGCCATACGAGTTTTGCAATGACACACATCCGTCTCAACACGTCCTTTGTTGCAATAACAGTCTTGTAATTAAATAAAAAAACTCTTTGTAAAGACTCGAGGCTTATTTGAATGACTGAAGCGCATTAGAGTGGAGTTCAGTCATGTTAGAGCAAAACTCGAAGCTCTGTTACTATGTTACTTGTGTAATTCAGTTTGAGGACATTGTTTAGAACGAGATAAACTTGTTTCATTGCATGTTCTGCTCGTAATGCGAGGGGCGCTCGAGCTGTGACAAATCTAGTATTTTAGCCCCCGATGACAGCCGTGTTGTAGGCACGACCTATGTTTATTTGATGAGATCTATGCATCAATGTGTAGCTACACTATACAACTTTACTTTATCACACTATAAAGTAGGTGGACTTGATTTCTATATTCTTACAGTTAGGATAAATGTTAGGAATACAGGGTTTTTGATAAGTAATTTTTGTCATTCGCTTTTGAGTGGCGTTTTCATAATGCAACAACTAAAAATTGTTTAAAGGCCAAAAAAATATTAGGAGCAGTGACGAGCTCCGTGGTTGAGTGGCATACGCACCGGTTTCAAAGTGTCGCTAGCTCTGAGGTCCCGAGTTCGATCCCTGGACGGGTCAATGTAAAAATTCACATTTCTACATTGTCTCGGGTCTGGGTGTTTGTGGTACCTTTGTTGTATCTGAATTCCATAACACAAGTGCTTTAGCAACTTACTTTGGGTTCAGAAAAATGTAAGTGATGCTGTCTGCATTAATTACTTATTTTTATATCTACTAATATAAACTTAACAAAATAATTGACGAAACAAACTATACATTAACCAAACTGCTTCTCAGTCTAGACAGATGCAGAAATCGATTCTGTGCGACAACCGAACTTCCAGACCTATTACTTGTTCAGAAATCAAGAAATTAGGTTTGTTCGAAGACTGTGCTGTTACTATTGAATGGTTCGACGCGTACGATACACGCGACCTGTAAACTAATATTGGGAGACATTAGACAGATCGTGAAACACCTCAAAGTTGTGAACTTTGAGGTGTTTCACGTATGATAATTAACGTATTTCGAGGTACCGACGGATACTGGCTGAATCTATACTAATATATTAAGCTGAAGAGTTTGTTTGTTTGTTTGAACGCGCTAATCTCAGGAACTACTGTTCCAAATTGAAAAATTATTTTTGTGTTGAATAGACCATTAATCGAGGAAGGCTTTAGGCTGAACCATCACGCTGCGACTAATAGGAGCGAAGATACAATGGAAAATGTGAAAAAAAACAGGGCAGGTATAAATCATAACTTATTTCTTCTACCCACGGGGACGAAGTCGCGGGCAACAGTTAGTAGACGATATACAGAATTGACGATATTGATCACCTTCTCCTTATAGTGATACAAGAGAACACTTTTCCCCATATGTTATTTTGAAACCGAGTAATAAAAGCCATCGATGTTATAGTTTTGATTTCTGTTTTTTCATGTACCGTGATCTGTATTGCAATTTAAGGATGTTGAATTTTTTATATATCTTATTAATAGTATTTCGAAATGGTAATGTATATTTTTTTAAAACAAATATCATTTGCAGACCACTTTAAAAGTACTGGTCTTCATAACGTCTTTACTCAATATTTTCCAGACTTTTCGGCCGACTTGCAAAAGTGATCACGAGACGTTTGATATATATTTACACATTTTAAATGTTTAATGTTTAATGTTTATAAGACGCAAAAAGTTTACACCTTGTGTTTAGTCCTAAGATCTTGCTGTGCCCGACAGGGTCCATAATGGTTCTGTATTATTAGATTTTAAGACCTTGATGTACATTATGGAACGCAATAAATAATTGAGTATTGAGTATTGAGTCAATACAATATAAGGTAACCAAATGGCGTTGGAATTATTTTATTACGACATAAAACTCGTTGGTGGTTATCATATCAGTATTAAACAAAATACCTACGTTCATTGTAAGTTAGTGATTGTACATATTCAAATTGTAAGTTCTGGCTCGATTTCACGGCTTCGATTAACAGAACTTGGTTAAATGAAAATTCAAAAGTAATTTTCCTTGCTATAAAAAAGTACTTTGCTTTGATTCTATCTATAATTTAACTAAGTGTAATTTAAATTTAATTTTCGGTTGATACGGAATTAACATATCCAGAAAGATTTAACTAATTAGGTATGCACGAAAAGTATTTTTAAGAAATCAGACATAGTTTTGTTTCTGTCACAATCTAAGATGATCAATTAAATATTGAGGCTTAACACCGTCGTTATTTTTAATACAAGAAACTACAATGTAATGAATAATTTTAAAAGAGATCTACAACTTATCTACAATATTCTTAGCCTTCTGGCATCTTCTTGTAATAGGAACGCAAATAACAGTTTTATCTAAACTCGATTAAACTCATTAGGATTAGCTTCAATATAATTGATCGCGTTATAATGCACCATGAACTTGGGCCTTAGCTATAGATAAGGTCTGGCGGTTCTCGCTCGGTCACAGCCTGATTGCGGGCATTTAACAACGGTGCTGGGCCCCGATTCTGCTATTTTACAATGGCCGATGAATGAATGGCAATTTGATTAAATTTGAAATTATTCCTCATTCTCTTAAGCATTTTGCCAGTACTATAATTGGAAGATAATTGTATTGACCTTGAGTATACAGTCCCGTACTGAATTTCCAATTATTGTGTAAAGAAATGTTTAAAAGAACACGAAAATTGACATTTTAAGTCAAAATTCATTCATTCATCGGTCGTTGTAAATAGCAGAATTAGGGCCCTAGGATCGTAGGATGGCTGGCCTGGCTGATTTAACGCCGAGTTACCGCCTGCCATTGCGATCGACCGCACAACGCGCTAACGGATAAATGTTACCTCTAAATTCATAATTGAATTTCGAATGACCTTGCCAAATCCCTACTAATATTATAAATGCGAAAGTAACTCTGTCTGTCTGTCTGTTACGCTTTCACTTCTAAACCACTGAACTAATTTTAATGTTAATGTTAACAATTTTTGACCTTGAGAAAGAACATAGGATAGTTTTTATCCCGGACTTTTGAAGAGTTCTCTTGGAAACGCGATATAACCGACCTCGACGCGGGCGCAGTCGCGGGCGAAAAGGTAGTATGTTATACAATAAATGTCAACATGTATTTGTTTCGTTGTAGGTGCATGAGGACAGCGATTTATCTGATAAATTTTATTGGTGGTGAAAGGAGTTTCTAATCTGTGTCGATACTGATATGTTAAGTGTGATAGTAAGTTTGTTAGTTGCGTTTTCACACGGAAATCTTAATTGATAGTCGTGAAATTTTGTACGCAAATTCTTCGAGGTAGTGAAAGGTGTATAAGATACTGTTTCTTTGAAAATGACGAGATTACTCTTTACAGCGATAACCGATATCTTCGCGAGTGGAGCAGAAACAAACGGTAAAATGCAAAACTATCTAAGCTGCTTTAGCTTTGATTCCTAATGATAAAAATCTGTGTGATTGAATTGATTAGTCAAGCATACTGACACATGTTTGTGTCCTCTTTACGCTTAAACAGTTAGACAGATTTCTATGAAATTTGGCATAAAGGTAGCTACCACCTGGGTTTAATACATGACCTATATAACCGTCTGTGTCAAAGGATATAAATGACATCCGTACGGGCGAAGTCGCGAGCAACAGCTAGTTCTATAACACTTTAATCTTATTATCTTCCAATATTCAATTATTCATCTCGAATGCATTAATTAACTCGACCACAGTAAAGTTGGTAGTCGTGGTCTCTCCGATACGCGGATAATAACCGCATGAGCGTCGCGAGACAGCTCCCCAACTCCCGCTAACTGAGTTGGGACACGGATCGCGGCAACGCATGCAACTGCTAACTTGTTCACAACTATTCTAAACTCATTACGTTATATTCGATTCACATGTAAAGTTGTCTTGACATGTTACAAGGAGGTTTTAATCATGAATAAGTTATCAACTTCAGTTTAACGTAATAGAAGTTGGATTTTAATTTAACAAGGGCTAAATAAAAATGTTATGTAGATAATATTTGGTCTAAGAATGTACGTATGTAAAAATGAATTGCTGTTCGTTAGTCGAAAAAAGGTATTTTTTATAGTTTTTTTTTTTGTTGTGAATAATATTAAAAAAAAATGTTTTATGTAAGATTGATCAGAAGACAACGTCAAACTAAAAAGATAAAGACTGGCCTGTTGATCTAGTGTTTAGTGGCCCTGACTGTTATTAAGGAGGTCGTGCGTTCGATTCCCACCCAGGACAAATATTTTTGTGATGACCGCAATCATTTGTGCGGAGTCTGGGTGTAATTTATCTGATAGCAATAAATGAGTATGGTTATCAGTTGTTTAATACAACAAAATTCCAAGACAATAATTATATCGAATAAGAATAGTAGACTTATGAATGAAAAGCCTTCAAAGGTACGGAAGTGACATTCCTTTGCGACTGTTTTGGCTTTGACTTGTCCGTTCAATATATTAGAGCGATTCGTCAAAGTCAGCGCGCAAGAGGATGCAACTCTACTACTAGTAAATATAGGAATCGTAAGATATCATGTTGCCACGGATCTTGGATCGGAAACCAAGACAAGTCTTTAATGTTTAGAAAAAATTAAAACGAAACGAGTCCCGAATGACGCTTTACCTGATTCCGAAATGGCTATTATCGATATAGATAAAAAGTGTGATTTGTGAATAAAATTTTTGTTAAATAAATCAAAATACGAATTAGATCAAAATTTATCTCAAAGATATTTTTTTAATGAAATAAAATCTTTATTACTTATAATTAAACGCTATTAGTAATTTTATAATGTTTTGAGTCAATAGTAAGTATCACACTAGGACATATTAGAAAAACAGCGAAATCAGTAGCCCAAATATTTTTTTAGGTTTACAAATGCCTGTATAAAAGCCGCTTGCAAAGGGTAGTAGTTAATAAATAACTATTTATAACCAAATCTTTAACTTATGATTTCGTAAGATTCATTTTCTAATCGCAGTGAAATTTCTGTCTTATAAATGTATTTTAGGCTACAATAAAATTGTACGAATATTAACTGGATTTATCATATTATTATAAATATTTTATAAATAAGCTCGTATAATTTTGTAAATATTATTTATTGAAGTATATATTACCGGTGCGGGTGAAAATTGATGTAACAGAACGCTACCGGCTTTTAATCAGCTGATAGTCGGATTATCCATTTTAATAAAAGATCAACGCGATCGACGTCGTTATCAGCCCATTAATAACACGCTAAATGTCATCATATTCAAACAACATTCGAATTACAAAATATATTATAAGTACGACCATTAATTTGTAACCGAATAAAAAAAGAACGGAATTCTGTATTTTTTTTTCTTGTTTACCGATTACGCAGAGATTTTGTAACTGATTTATTTTTTATTTTTATTGTTCGGTACGGAAAGGTTGCCGTTTTGTATGAAAATCTTTATCACTGCATCTAGAAAAGAAACAAAATAAATGCGATGCGTCACCAAGCCACACAACCTCCTTATTTTTAAAACAGGAATTAATTTAGAAAGTCTTTATATTGCCAGTGTTATGTTGGTATTGCAATCGAACAAAAGAAAGGATTTTTGTGTATTTATTTTAAGAAATAAACATACCTATTTTTTGATAATTCGAATATCAGATTTTTTTTATTTTAGACTTAAAGCCTTGCTTTTTGTTTTGCGTAACTGAAATTTTGAATAGACAATAGACGAGTGTTCACAACGCGAACTATCATACTACTACTGCACTTTAAGTACTCGGATGTGGGTTCGATTCCGGCAAATATATATGTAATTTCCGCAATAATTTACCGCACATTATTCAAGAAGTTATAAACCATATAATTAGGGTATTAAATGACTAAAAAAATCATCTTTAAAATTCGTTTTTTATTTCGAAACTCGGAACTACTTGAATTAAGAAAGAAGTAGCTAAGTGGGTGATATAAACTGCATCGGTGCCGTTGACTCGCGGATCGCTGACCGCAATTACCTCTAGCCCTTCGGTCGAACTCAAGGCATTTATCATTACACATTCAAACGTAAGTTTACCGTCAACCAACACGCTTTACAATGACTGCTTCATTTAAAAACGATTACTTTGTGAACGGCAATGCACCGGGTTCGATACCCACGGCCTAGCTCTAATGTAATGTAATTTTGATCTACAATTACCGTCTAACTGACTCGAATATAGTTATCGCTACTACATAATCATTTGGGTTCTAATTAAAACTTTTTGAACTATAGCATGATTATGATTGATATCATGAAATATATTCTCCGCGAGAATGTTACGTTCCGAGTAATTGTTGTTGTGGAAAAATGTAAGTATATATTATTGTTTGCCCCTGAGTAAGTTCTTACATAGTTAATACGTAGACGCCCGAGTGAGGAACTTTTAATTACATGCCATTCGGACGAAAAGAAAAGAGGTTGCTTACCAAGCATAACATACCTAATTACAGTAGTACATTCCTCGGATACAAAACGAACGTTTTAATAAAACTAACCATTTAAAAAAATGAATTTTCTGAATGGTGAACGTAATAAACCAACGATACTGTGGCAGCACAAGAGCTTCCTAAATAAACAGAATTCAACTCAAGTGAAGTATGATTTTCACTGAAAACTACAACAGATATTGGAATAAAAACAAAAGCACAACGGGCACGAAAAATAAAATAAAACCTCACGCATTCGGAATACTTATGAACGAAATATTTTGAAGGGAACAGTTTTTGTGTCACGCATTCCCCGACCGTCAGAGCAACAGTAACTACAGAAATGATCACTTATTTTTAAAATAAAATGCTCTACAATTTTCATGGTCAACGAATATAAGTCTTATTTATTTTTTACCTTTTAACTTATAAGAAATACAGTATCCTAAGACTATTTAAGGCCAATACTGTCTGTTTAGAGATTAGAAAATTATTGATTAATTCGTCACAGCCTACGCTTGCTATTTAATCTGTCGTTGCATTACGATTCTTATTACAAGCGTTCTATTAAACGGTTAATTTTAAAAATAAGACCAAAAAATAGAGCGACTCGAGCAGCAGCTACCGCTGCACCCGCAAATTAAAATACAAACATAACATACAAGTTATATAATTTCGTAGTAACACGCGAATTGAATTTTGACGCGTCGAGGGAAGTTACTCATTCACAGTTCTGCGGCACTTTTGAAAGTTTTTGTGAGGTTGTGAGAAGTTGTCGGAGGTGGTGTGGCGAGGCGGCTCGGACTCACCTTCCGCGGTGGCGGCTGCATGTTGGCGCCCGTCGCCGCTCACTCGGCGACTGAGACTCGGAGCACGAGGAGTGCGATCGATGGCGCGGCACGCACGCTCTCCACCCTCTGCCGCGGCCGAACGCGTCCGCGACCACAACTAGACAACGCCGCGCATGCCTCTACCGCCCTCACTACGTTTGCCATAAACTACGAGCTTACTTTTTATCGTAGCAAACGTGTTTTTGCATGCATATTTTTTTTAAAGCAATTTACGAAAATGCCGTGATTTTTCTGAATAAAATGGTTCTATTTGAGCGCTTTATTTTCATGTTTTAGTTTTAGTATTGTCGATGGATTCGACGCTTACTAACCGTGCCGCGGATCCCAGCGTCCCCTCCCTACGAACTCGTAGCGGGCGTAGCGGGACTCGTAGCCGGATCGAAACGTTACAATACAACAGCTGTTATACACCCTTGTTGCGAGAATATCGATCGTGAATTGTTAATTTGTATGTTTAAATAATTAACGAAATGTTTTCACAACTTACAATAGCAATGATAAAAATTTTAAGAATCAAAATTTCTCGATTTTTATATTGTAACTTAGGCCATACACAACATCGCGTCTTCAATAAAACAATCGCTTAAGGGAGTCTAAATAATGAGTCGTTGCAATTACAATTATAGTACTGTTTCATGAATACTAAATGCGTTGCAGGCGGGCTGCCGTGTAACCACCCTAACCTGTAAACACACAACCTGTCAACAAATGACGCGAGCCAGCGCGAGCTCTCATATATAATGCACACGCTTCGTCCACCGTTCAAGAAACCAATTTGTATAATATCTGTGTAGAGAAATGTCGGGGACAAACTTCATGAACTAACTGCAAGATGAGGCCCAAGAAGCTGTTGATTCGTGATCGTAGTACTCGACAGTTGGGGAGAATATCGATTTGACATTGTGACCTACTGCCCAATATTTACTTGTCATGCGAGACTCTTGTAGATTATAATGTGTTACAATTCCTCAATTTGTATGGAACGAGCACAAGTTAACGTATGAGTGTTGATGAGACTGGATAACCTAAAATATGTGACGATAACAGTTCGTAATACAATAACATTCAAATTGAGTATGAGTTGTAGAGGTTAAGTGCTAATAAATAGAAGCTTTTATAATTTTAAACTCATGATATCGCGTGTAATTTCCAATCAAACCTTTAAGGGCGAAATAAAAGATTCAAGTGAAATAAATCTTCCATGAGAGATGTATTTTTAATGTTGCTTATTTAATAATTTGGCGTTTGTAAACTTTCTTCAAATATAACGAGTTTAAATAAGTTTATTGTTTACTTATTGGTGTTTTAGTCACATAAACCTATCATAACTTTAGAGCTACAAACCTATCCCCGTTTTCACAACTATCTGGAAACCAAGAAAATATCAGGAGTATTTGACTCACATTCCAAACATTGAAATCTGGAATCGCCAACTCGCAACTACTATATAAGAGGCATATTTCTAGCTGTGAGAGCGATATAGGCTGGGATTCTTATATTATTACGACTCACATTGCAACTAACCTTTACAATATAAAAATCCAAGCTTGAATTTGTTAATTGTCATAATAATAAATGGCGTTAGATTCGTGTTCGACCATGTCCAGTATCCAAATGTAGAATCAAACTACGGATTTATTTTAAAAGTAAATAAAAAAATGAGGATTAAAAATATTATTTTTGAACGATAAAGGTTAACCCCAAGATTAAACACCCCGATAACCATCACAAAGTGTGGAAGGAAGACGATGTGTCGTGCCGTCTTGCTCTCACATCTGTAACAGTCGTACTTTAGGAGAGGGAACTAAGTAAAGAAGAATGATGAAGGCTTGTCATATCTAAAATGACAAGCTCTCATCATTCTTCAAATCGAAAATGATCCCACGGGAACATAAAATCTCAACAAAAACTACCCTAGAACAGTTATAAACTGCCTGTGTTCTAAGTTCGTCTAAATTCGTTCTGTAGTTTTTGCGTAAGAGAGGAACAAACATCCATACACCCAAACATCCATGCATACGAACTTTCGCGTTTATGATATTAGAAAATATCCAAGTTTTTTATTACGGAACTTGAGTTAAGACACAAGAATAATTTTACTTAACCTGACCCTTACCCCATGCTCCACTACACAGTATTTTCAGCTGTTCGGAGTTCAGAGACGCCCAAATACTATTCACAAGACCCTCATTACAACCAAAACTATTTCACCAAGATGTGTTGCACATCCTCCACTGTTCCACAGTCAGGACAGTTAGGTGATGAGACTGCATGAATATGCACAAATTTTCTAAAAGAACATGACCAGAACGAATTCAGAGCGTTTTCCTGTTAAGAAAATTACAGTCAATCCTCAATACGTTTTCGCATTCCACATAATGTATTCTTATGTGAGACAACTTTTAATTACTGCGATTGCACGGACAGCCGAGTGGTTGAGGTCACCATGCCAACCCCCTTGTGTGCGACGTGTTGCGGGTTCAAACCCCACGTAGGACAAGCATTTGAGTGATCCACTAATGCTTGTTCTGAGTCTGGGTGTCTTTGTGCACGTGACTTGTATGTTCGTGATAACCTCGCGACACAATCCTACTACTATTATAATGGCGAAAGTTTGTAAGTATGGATGTTTGTTACTCTTTCACGTAAAAACTACTGAATGGATTTGAATGAAACTTTACCACAATATAGCTTATCATCAGAATAATACATAGGCTACAATTTTTGAGGTTTCTAATGTGAGGTCATAAAAAAACACATTTTTTGCGCTTACATTGCAAACGCTGACTGATTCCTACAAGATAGATAGAAGGCAGATAGATAGATAGAAGGCAGGTATAAATTAAAACTTATATCTTCTAACCACGCGGACAAAGTCGCGGGCAACAGCTAGTGATCAAATAAATTCCTTAAAGCGGGAGTTGTTTAAAAATATTGATCAAAACATGGACTCAGAGAGTAAGTAAGTTTAGAAGAGAGGAAGCTTATACTGAGCATTTTATCTTTATTACACAAAATATGACTTATCAAACTACTGTCGAATATATAGGTAATAATTGTAGTCAGATATTTATTGAGTGGTGTGGTAACAGTATATTCTCGAACATGTGCAAGTCACAAAACGTAAAGTGAAATAGAAAAGGCACAGCAACTAAAATTGTGACGTTTTAAAAATAGTACCAACTGCAGTCTTTGAACTCGCGACCTTGAACATACGAAGGTGAAGTACATTAGAAGCAACAGGGCGCGATTGGATTGGAATAAAAAAACATACACCGAACAATGTTTTGTTTCAATTGAATGTTTAAATGTTATCAGCTCAGTTTTTAGGGGGTTTACCCAAAGGATATAAAGGAAACTATATAATTAAAGTTGAACTGTCCGTCCGTCAGTCAAAAGGTTGTTTTCTCATGAATCAATTAAATTTAAAAACCTACAAGAATATTTTTCTATTGCTGCTTAATCAACAAACTAGCTTTTTCCCGCGGTTTTGCTAGCGTAGACGTTGGTTATCGCTGCAAGGAGTAGTCTATGTAAGTGGTCGTTTTGACTAGTTTTGATAAAATAAATGGGTAGCCTAGTTTCGCAGCCAAGATCAAAAAACGAAATCATGAAAAAAAATAAAGATCTCCCAAATCCAACAACGGGCCTTGCTACCAACAATAATGACTAGTACTGCAGAGTTATGTTAAAACTGTGATATCTGCTAAGATATACATATAATAAAATTAAATGACGTAACGGGCAACATTGTTAAAATTTAAAACGTGTAATGATGAACGTTTATTTTCATGAGGATTATCAATCACTGAAAGAAAGACTTCAGCGACGAAACTCCTTGCGATATTCCCCGTTAATGGGCAACCAGAAAATATTATAGCGACCAAATTTTCCTTGTTTGGTTGTTGGTTAATTGTCGTTCCTGTTGGATTTTTGCAACTGAATTTTGAAGCACTTGGCCAAAAGCTAGCAGCCTGACATTTTCAGGGTAAGCTTCAAACCGATGACGATACAATTAACAACTATCAAAACGGCTGGACCGATTTTGGTAGAATTTGCATGGAGTGTCATCACCTTAAAAGTTTTTATAATTTCACTCAAAATAGCCATACAGATATACCTTATATATATATTTTTTTGATAAGTATTTATTATTTTGTGTCCATTACAAGTTATAACACGTAGATACGTGTTATTAGATAATAGGGAAATAATCACAATAGTCTACAATAGGGATGACGACTGGGTATAAAAAGAAAAAATCTCATGAGTCCCTCAGTTAGATAATTGAAAAGTATTGGACACGTATTTTTTCCTTTTCCAGAAAAACTGATTGACAAAGATTAACTGTTTTAAAGTTTAGGAGAGGGGGCTTGTGACATAACGATATGGTAAAATTAATACACAATCGTGACGTCACGCGTAAGTTTCATTCACTGTAATTTGGTCAACTTATGTTTGCGGGACAAATAAAAAAATACGTATCCATTATTATACAAAAAACTACAAGACGGACACTGCAAAAAAAAATTGTCGTCATCCCTATAACTACCATGGATATTAATTATTGCACATCGTGAGTTTATTATGATACTTTCAAATATGACTCTTAGAGGGACGAGTGTTGTGGCGATAGGCAGAGTTGAATAATATGATAGTAATAATAAATACTTAAAAATTAACTGGCAACAACTTTAGACCACATCAGGCTCGGAGAAAGTAAGAAAGAGGATGAAAGCAACATTAAATGATCAGTTAAGAATAAACATGCTGTCGACCTATGTGTTAAAACAAATAAATTATAGTAATAACTAGAAGTTTCCCGCGCCTTCGTCCGCGTGGTATGTATGGTGGTGTGTAGTATTCCGTATCGTCAATAGTATTAGCAGCGTACGCAAAAATAGATTTCCGATTTTACACCTTTGATTACATTATCGCAATTTTCTTACGGAACCCTAATATTTTCAAAATGATTTGATATGCCTATATTCAGCGGGGATAATGTAGCTTCTCAACAATGAAATATTTTTTCAAATCGGTCCAGTCGTTTCGATGCCTATTCGTGACAAACAAATCTTTCCTCTTTATAAGATTAGTATAGATAATAAATTAGTATTTTTGGATAATCTCGGTACTGCCACCACATCAAAACGCACTGTGCCTTACGCGGCCCGAGTTTGAGCCTCGCTCAGGACAGTCAGGACAAGCATTGATGTGATCCACAAATGTTTTTACTAGGTCTGAGTGCACATAATTGTACTTATGATGTGTGAAAGAACCCCGCGGTACGATGAATTAATCTTTTGTGTGGGTGAGGTGAATACCAGACAGATATTTTAAAAGAGAATACGATTTTCTAGGGATAAAACAACAACACTACTGGCAATTCTCGCACATAAATCGTCTAGCGCCACGTCACAGAACTGTGCATTTTACTAAATTTAGGATTTTTTTAAGTTTTGTTTTTATAATTACGTGGCAATGCAGCCAGTCTTCTGACTTGAGCAGGGATAAATAATAAATGCGGACAACATCACATACATTGTTCTGAACCCAAAGTAAGTTGCTAAAGCGGTTGTGTTATGGAATTCAGATACAACAAAGGTACCACAAACAGACCCGAGACAATTTAGAAATGTGAAAAAATTCACATTTCTAAATTGTCATTTGTCATTGACCCGACCGGGTATCGCACCTTGAAACCGGCGCGAACACCACTTGACCACGGAGGTCGTGAAGTCGTCAAAACAAAAGTAGCCTACGTTATTCCTTATTAGATCAGCTACCTGCCTTTAAAAATCGTTAAAATCGATTTAGCCTTTTCAGAGCTTAGCCGGTATGTACAGCAGACAGACAGAAATTTTGATATATTTTGGTGTTATATATAAAAACGATTACTTCAATGAAAATCTAATATTTTTATTTTATTTTAAGTTAGCTGTTTTCCAGGCATTTTCAAAATGTTACTATTAATGACTCTAATTGCACGACTCCAACATGTCGTCTAATGAAAGGGACCGGCAGGAAACTCCATAAGTTAGTTTAAAAAAAAAAATACACGGCGATTTTTTAGTCGTCTTACAAAAGCAGCCCAGTTCATGTACCCGACGTAAAATACTCCTAGGCGCGATTATTATATTTTTATCTTTGTTGTTTCTGTGTTTCTAAAAAACTACGAATTGCATCATAATTTTGAATAAAAATTGTATTTAATTTTTTTTCAAATCTCATAAATACCTATTTTTATATCATGAATGTGTTCTAGTCATTGGATACATGAACTGGGCTGCTTTTGTAAGACGACTAAAAAATCACGGTGTATATATGCATTACATCTTATACATTATTATTTTGTATGAAACACACACGGACACTCCATCTACATATACATGTAGGTACGAGTATATAGATAAATTCCACATTTGTTTAAAGCAACTGAAGTACGTATTTATTTTATTTTTATACTTTATTGCACATAAATACACACTTGGACAATTATGTTCTTGGAAAGTTCATGTACAAAGGCGAACCTAGATTTGGGTCCTCTTAAAACAAATCTTAGAGTGATATAGAAAGGAATAAAATAGCGCAACAGTATTTGAAAAAGAAAAATAATAATAATATACTTCATCGGCCCAGTTACCTGGTTTGAGGCAGTCGCTATCCCCGATACACGACACGATACACACACGATACCCCTTGGTTAGACTGGTTGTCAGACTTTTAAGCTTCTACCTGTAACGACTGTCAACGAATAACAGCCAGGGCCCACAATTTAACGTGCCTTCCGAAACACGGAGGAACTCGTGATGAAAAAGATGGTCACCCATCTACGGACCAACCGTGTCAAGCGTAGCTTAACCAGTGATCGATTCACTTATGCGGTTATAGCTTAGCCACGAGCTCTTCTAAAAATAATAATATATACTTACCAATACTTTTGGTTTTTTGCGAGTTGTTCCGTAGCTGCCAGCACTCATAGTATTCACATTCGTTAACTTGTTTCAAACTTAAAATTCAAACACTCATAACTGTCTGTGGTTTATCAACACTTTTGAATACACGCAAAT
The DNA here is from genome assembly GCF_003590095.1 of Trichoplusia ni. Taxonomy (NCBI): domain Eukaryota; kingdom Metazoa; phylum Arthropoda; class Insecta; order Lepidoptera; family Noctuidae; genus Trichoplusia; species Trichoplusia ni. The sequence continues at coordinate 4,141,066 of NC_039478.1, read as the reverse complement.
ATTCTTTACAGCACCGCCGCTATTTGTTAGGTACAATATGTATCAAAGTTATCGATATCACTAAATACAATGAAATTACCTAATCATCGCAGTTGTTTTATCAGATTTCTGTTAAAGATATAAGTGGTATACCCACATACATTTTACTGAATCCAAGCATTCCATTTTGAACCTTAGGTGGTTAGAAACAAAAGTCATTTGATGCGTTTTAATGATAGCTAAAACTATGGATCTATATACTGTTGATAGGAATGTTATTGTATATTTGTTTGATTTGTTTTTGCACGATTATGTTTGAGGTGACGATACCTGCGTTATTGATTCAACTATGTTCGTATCAATTCGGCCTTCTGATTGTAAAACTGATAAGACTTCGTTCCTAAAGACAGTGACCTTTCCTTGATAACCTATGTTTAGTATTAACAGTTACCTAATACTAAGTAGGCCGGTTTTTCGCCTGCGTTATTCACATTTCCGTAAACTCGCAATTGTAGGAGAAAAATAAAATTTAATTGAAATGAAAAATATTTAGTATAAAAAATATACATAATAATCTTGTTTTATTTTAAACCGACTTAAAAAAGGAAAAGGAGGAACCGATTTTACAGATAATGTTTTTTTTTTAATTTACAGTCTTTCAGGGACTAGCATCTAGCAAGGTGTACACGCCAGCAATTTGTAACGAGTGTGAGCGGGCAAGCAATACAGCGCATATTGCTCGCCGGCTGGCACGCGTTGTATACCTTTAGCGCCGAAATGAAGTAAAGGAACCTACTCGATTTTAAGACAGTTTCAATTACAGAGGTTTTGTTGTTGGATTTGATAGAAAAAATTAAAATCCCTTTTTAACAAAAATATTTAAAACTAGCAGTTGCCTGCGACTTCGTCCGCGAGGTAAAAAAACCCGTAGTACATCATTTTGATCTATTGTCAATAGTATTAGCAGCGTACGCAGAAATAGGTTTTCGATTTGACACCTTTGGTTACATTATCCCAATTTTCTTGCGGAACCCTAATATTTTTCAAAATATATTATAGCCTATGTTCGGGATAATGTAGCTTCTAAACAGTGCAAGAATTTTTCGAATCGGTCCAGTAGTTTTGAATCCTATTTGTGTCAAACAAACAATCAAATCTTTCCTCTTTATAATATTAGTATAGATACACCTAAGCCCGGACCGAACAAGGGGCCTATTGCAATGAGCAAGTAGGTAATATTGGCTCTTCTTTGTGACTACTTATACAGGTTCTCAAAGACATGTTTTACCACACTTACCTAATAGGTAATCAATTAAAATTTCACACCAATCGTAGCGAACTCGTAGCCGCGTAGAGCTTAAAGCCCCCGTAGCTGTTTGTTCTCTCTAGAGACCGTAGAGCTTATTTAATCCACAACATCTTTTCGACTGCTAACCTACGTCTCATACTTAGGTAATTCATGAGCTTTTACACTATTAAAATAAAGGCTAAACTAGCCAATGTACTGGGTTTGGTATAGTATTATTTTTCATAACTCATTAATGGTTTTCAGTTTACTTTGACGTAAACTGGATGTATGTGTGGCATTTTTCCTACAATCGGTACGAATCATCAATCGAACTTAAAAAAACACTGATGTGTCGTGCTACAAAGACAGAGGAAACCTTATGCACGCAGCCTTATGAAGATGAAAATATCGAAATTGCGAAACGGGAGTAAGGATAGAGTACTGTAAGAGTGAAAGGCGAGATGACGAAATCCACGACAAATAAAATTATTTTTTACATTAAAAAAACCTCCGGACCCAAGAAAAGTACGCAATTACCACTTGAATTATGGAACCACTGGAAACGATTTACAAAGATTAAACTATGGTCATTCTAGATTTTTGTCAAAATATAAAATCGGTTAATCAGTTTCATTCCGGCATTCCAGGGTTTCATCCACCACATCCCATTTCCAGCATCAGGTCCTCGTCAAGTAGAAACATGAAGGGAACTACTTCAGACAAATCCAACGAGCCTAACCTCTATGGGTTTAGTAAAAGGTAGACCAGGGTTACGTCTTCTATCTTCGAGCCCTATCCTCAGACCAGCTCAGAGGTTCCAGAGGACATTAGTGTTCAAATATCAGATCCCACATTATGCTTGCAAGTAAACTGAGCGTGTAACATTCATCACACCTAAAAACGACCTGATGACCTTGAAGATCTGAACCGATTTAGGCCAAACATAGCCAAGAACACTCCGACTGATATACCTACATTACACCTTTCAAATAAAAAAATACGCACTAAAATCGGCTCATCCGTTTGAGAGCTACGATGCCACACAAACACATACATCCCCGTCGTTTTTACGTTTTTACGGGGTCAAAAAGTACTGTCGTATTCGTGATGAATTAAATTTGAAAAGGAATTATTTTAATTTTATTTTCCAACAATTTTATTATATCTCTAGAATTTCACATACTAGACAACTTTTCTTTTCCTTTTTTTCCTTTTTAGAGACCTACCTGTTTCGAAATGAAACCGAGTCGTAGCAATATCGAACGTTATCAGCGTCGATATTTGTTAATCGGGAGTAGTAGTGGATAGTATTGAGTCTTCGTCGTTACAAAGTTTGAGTTCCAGAGTAACTTGATCTCAATTTGATTGAGACAGAATTCTTTTCTGTCGGGAGTAAGCAACTTGGTCAGCGGTTGGGTTGCGCTTGGCTTGCGCATGTTCTGTAATATATTGTATATAAGAAAGAGATGCCATCTAGGCCTAGCCTCCAAGCCTGATTCCTTCGCATGCTATTTACGTCTTCTGATTTTAAAATTCTCATTTTCGTCTCACTATGTACGCTTCTTTATTGCCACTTCTTTTATTCACTCTCTCTTTTGTTTGTTGATTTTTGCGACTCAATTTTGATGCTATGCTTGCTATGATATGCTAGCAGGCTGAAATATTCAGGGTAGCTTCAAACTCAAGGATAATGCAATTTACAACTATAAAAGGACTGGAAAGATTTTGCTAAAATTTGGATAGAGTCACAAATAAAAACGTGGGTTTTAAAACATTTTAAATATAGATATTAATTATTTTAATGACACTTAATCTTGAAGTCTTTTAATGTAATTGAATTTCCTACTCTTCAGTAATAGAAGAATAAGAGTTTCTCCCCGTTATTGTTCCGTCGGTATCGCAGTAGTTTGCATGGTGTTCTTGCTGACTGGTGCATGGCAAGAGTGTGACAATCCGGGGGTCTATCTTAAACAGTTGTTTGTTTACTTTGCCTGCTGTGTAGGTCTAGCTATAACAGAAGCTCTCAAACGGATAAAACTGTTTTTTTAAGGTTAATTAGTCTAGAATATTAATGTGTGACATGTTCTCCAGCTATTGTTTTATGAAAATTGGTGGTAAATGGCGGTTAAGTTCTTATATGTGTATATTTTACAGCGCCCTAGGTATGGGTATTAAATAGAAGGGCTTGCCTATTAGAATACTTACTATTCGCTATGACACATTATGAATTGTATTCAGTACTTTATTAAATTTGTTTTCTTACTTATTTTTTAATCAGTTACCCATAGGGTAGAGCACTATATTTAACTCAGAGGGCACGGCTTGGAGATAAGTATGTCGGACTCTAACCGCCTTAGACACCCCGGACCCATGCAACTGCCAGAGTCAGAGCCACGGGATCACTGGCGCCTGAACTGCGCGTATCTAGCTGGTGTACCAGCACCTCCCAGTGTTCAAACAAACAGACCTCCATCACATCGTGTGGGCTACTGGATCTTTAGAACTTACCAATAGGAAACATACCACCTTCTTGTGATGTCGGAAACGGCAAGAAAGAATCAAATGATTATTTTATAAAAATTACATTTATTCATATACTTACATGACACTACTTATTTGAATTGTTATTATAATATATTCTTAAATAAAATAATCTAACGAGGGCAGACTATCGTCAGCGCGAACATTTAAGTCCTAAATTACAATTTTGAGTGGTTTACAAAGGATGATTCACCCTTTTTGTCCACGGACTCGTAATGATGGAATTGAAACGAGAAATTAGTTCAAGACCGCCCATTGTTTGTACAACTCTTGTACGTCTCTTTTAAAATCAGAAAATAAATACATGGAACAAATGAATTCTAAAAAATCGTTGCGTTCACTGGACGGCCTACTGACGGTGACGTCCTGAGGGACACCGACTATTACATCTGCTGCATGGACCAAGTGATGAGTCGCTGTTTATACTGCCCGGGCTTCACAACCCCACAAGTAGGACTTACAAGATTCTAATCCATTTTACACCCCGCCTACTAATCATGACTTCGAAGCTTCAAATATTTTTCTTCCAATCCGTATAATTCACGACAAAATGTATCAGTTCAACGTGCTCAATAGTGCGCTTTGGACATTCTGACTTTGGCTTCTATTAATTCTGCCCGGGCATTATAAACAGTGACCTTAAATTATTACAAGATCTATCAAGTTTTAGAAGACTCCACCCTGAGTAGCGCGCCCCGTGGAGAACTACGTCAGGGCGGGATAACAGTATTTATATTTTCTTTGCTAGAATTTAATAAAGTAATTTTTCAACATGTTGGGGAGCTATGGCAACGCGATGCCGTTATACCGATAAGGTTCACGCCATCTGAGTTTTTGTAAACAGTCTGTATAATTTGTGTACTTACTTCGATCAAATGAATTGTTTCCGATCCATCGCCACAAGATTAGTCGCTCCGTTGTCGGTTTATTCGCACCGTTAACACTACCCAATGCACTCATGTTTTGGTTTCATTAAGTATCAATATAATAATAGTTTTATTTAAATCAATCATTATTATTAAATTCCCAATAAGTAAAGTAACAGAATAGAACGTAAATCAGGAGAAACGGGTGTCAACTGCAGCTTTGAAATATAAGATAAGGAACTAAACGTAACTGGTAATTGAGTGGTGAAAGGGATCCGAAATCAGGAGACGATTAATTATGAATTCACCAGCAATTATTAGTGATGCTTTAGAGTCTGTTGTTTATTATCAAGCAAACCGAATGTTAAACTAAATGGTTTTACTGATTATATTTTTATTTCAAGGACATTTATTATTTTAATGTATATGTCTATTGATTTGAACTTTTACTTTCGACAGAGGTCTTTGTACTAAGTTCAAAATCTGCTTTTCTCTATTCCCCATACTTTGTAGAATCTCTATGACTGTAAGTTAATAATTCTTATGAATGCTATCAACGAAAAGTAAAATTTACCAAAATTTATTCGACTATTTTAATCTGGTAACTTTCGATTAATTTCCATCTGTCAAACATTTTTAGGACAACACTTATTATTTTAAATACAAATAAAGACCCCGCCAATTCAGTTGTCAAAACATAAACAAGAGGATAACGAAACTGAGAGAAGGCAAAAATAAATCATAAGGAAAGATTAATTGATCTAAAAAATTTATTAATGAATGAGGCGACTATGTGCACATTGAAAACACTTGTTATATTACAATAATTATACTTGTACACTATTTACAAAAACCCACGATACATGTATTCCTCTCGGCCGGGCGCACACGCCACCTTTAGCTTCACCATATCTTAATTTACACACTGTACATAAGTAGTTTGTACAAGTTTATTCTTAAAAGTTACATTCGTTACACTAACAACACTAATTTAAAAACAATGGAAATATTGTTGATCATAATACTTATACGGATAATGGTATAAGAATTCATTTTAATCCCTTAAGACTAATACTTAAACTGATTACATAGTCTACAATATAAATAATATAATTAATATATGTATTGAATTTTCTATAAGCTAATGACTGGTGCGCGACGCTCAGCCATGGCTACCGGTCGCAGACGCGGGCGCGAGCGCGGCGCGGACGCCCGCAGCCGCCGCGGCAGTCCGCGCCGAGCCCGCGCCGAACGACGACCACAGCTCTTACGTAAATCAACACCAATTCTATTAAAGGGCGTTAGCGTCCTCATGCTATCTATAGTCACTAATCGCGCGTCACGTTCATCAAAACATACATTGAATAATAAAATTAATCATGCCAACAACACACATATCCTTAGATTTCAACATCGCCCTACAGTACATTGTAAATTACAATTCCATACAACACTTGAATTTATAACTCGAACTAAAATACTCATTATAAAATGCGCTTACAGCGTAGCAATAATAACGATTCTAAACTAAGAAAAAAACTTACTTCCATTATTATTACAAATATTATTATTTTAATATTTATCGACAAAATATTTAAAAAAATTACATACAGTTATTTATATAAAAAAATATTTTATCAACAGAGGAAATTTTAAACATATGTACATTATCAAATGATTATTTTTATTCCCTGCAGTCGGAATCTCAAAATACAAAAATTATTCTTAAAAATCTATTTGATTTATTACATAAATTAAAACAAATCACAGTAACAAGGTAATGATCGACACGATAATATTGAAACGTGATACTCGCATCACTTTGTAGATTTGTGCGTACGAGCTGACACGTGCGGGCTGGCCGGCCAGGCGGGGCCGAGTGCGCGCACGCGATGCCCGCTGCCTGTCAACGCTCTAAGCTCCCATCGACATCCAGCTGACACTATGGTGCAGCAGACTCGAGCCCGGCCGCGAATAGGCAACACTTCCAATAGCGTCGGCTCGCTTGGCCGACTCACCCTAGCGCGTTGACTTATTGATAACTGAGAGCGCTCGCGCGCTTTTTTAAAAAATACCGACTTTTTTGTAAGGAAGACGAATCAAAACGTGATTTTGTAAATATAAACCATTATAAGAGAAATCATTGCAATTATGTAAAAATATAAACAATGAAACTACAGAGTTTAATTTTTAAAAGATTTTACGTTAACGGTTTAGATCGTACTAATTAGAGGTGAATTTGCGTCAGCTAGTTAACCGTCGTTTCCGAAACCGTGCGAGTGATGTGCTTTCACATATAAACATAATATAACCGACTCAATCAACGAGATAATTATTAGTTCTGCTATTATTTGTAGGTACTATGAAAAGCCCTTCGAATCAGAGATGCTCTATGTGTATAATTTTCCTACTAAGAGAAATTTGACTATCTATTATGTGTGATGTATATGCTGTTGGATGCCTTTACAGATAAATATATATAAAGCAATATATAAATTTTGAGTACCCACTACAAACATGAATAAAATAATAATTGTTCGAGAGCTCATACGTCCGGATAAATTAGATGATTAATTTAAACTTAGTTATTATTTTAAAACTGTACAAAATATTATTTATGTAAGAATGGAGCCGAAGTTTATTTTCGTATTTTATTTTTGTTATAAATTTTTATAGTATCGAGTCCGTGAACTCTTCTTTGTAAAGTATAAGTATATTTAGAGTAACAACATTTAGACGATCTAATATCTGTAATACGTGTACGATCTACATCTCACACATTGCCTATAATGAAAAATACTTCAAAATCAGTCAAAAATTTTTAAAACGGGTTTTAAGCTCTACGTGGGGTTTTAGTACAGTAGTTTAATTATAGACAATGTGACTACACTATCACAACGGTGACTTGGGCTGTAACGAAATGGGCAAATTCCGTAATTTATTTAACGAATCTTGCTGAGTGGCATTAGTATAAATATACGTATATCCTCAAGGAGCACAAATCCAGTAGTATAAGTAGGCATCATACTAGACGCTGCCAGGCAGCGTCATCACTGCAAATGTATCCAAAAGGTTTAGACATTTAGGCGTGGGTAAACAGTGTATCACTAACACATACCACTAATCTACCAATAAATACATTTCCAAATTTTATTATTATTATACAACATACCTAAAACTACTTTTTATAAATATTGAGACTTAAAAAGTGCCTTGTCCACAATACGAGAGCTCCACCCTGATTATTCCGGAGTTTGCCCGCAGAATGTAATGTAAGCTGAGTGACAACCGTGGCATCGTACGATACTATTTAAAAATAAATTGTCTCAAAACGTCCGGATAAAATCTGTACAAATAAATAAAGTTAAGCCGTATTTTGTACAATCTAATTTATCTCAGAACGTGTCATGTTTGAGTACTGTGATTGCGAATACATAATAGTAAAAACAAGTGCATAAAATAGGTCAATAAACCTAAATAGATTTTATTAATTTGTGTTGCAGTTAAAAAGCCGATTCCATATGAGTTAAGAAGACTACGACGTCCGTTTATTATATACGACGACAAGAACATGATAATTAGTTTTCCTCCTACATATCCTTAAACCGATACACCGAAAAGTAATTGTACACGTTAATCGACGGCGACGCGACGCCGCGAGTAAGACATCAACTGCATTCTATATATTTTAAACATTAGGCTATTTATTGATTTTAATCTAAACATTACGAGGAAACCAACGTATATGAGACTGGTCAAGAGAAAAGAACTTTACAGTGAGAAATTTATGGAGGTGTATGGTAAGCAAAGCCCACATTGGTTTAGAGAAAATTGGAGAAATAGAGAGCTGTCCTTAAGCTTCTTCCCCCACCACCTAACATTGAGTTGAAAAGCCCAGATACCGCTGCAGGAAGCCTAACTCCTTTTGATATTGAACAACTTGAGAGAGACTTAGTAGATCCCCTGGATCATAGTGATATTCCAGTACTTTGGAAAGGCAAAATCTTGTCTGGAGGATGGGTAAAGAATCAGTTTTGGGATGATTCAACTGATGCTAGCTTGATAAACAGATATCTTAAGTTTGAATCGACAAGAAATGGAACAGGAAAATTGTGCATATCACAGTGAAAATGAGGTTGACCTTATAAACTTATTTGATGAGCTACGCAATAGTGTAGAGACTGGAATGGTAATGGACAATTTTAAGTTCCATGAAAGATTGAGAGAGGAAGAGGACCACAACCCGCTGAAGACAGCCCTCGGTGTTGATTGTAAAGGAAAAGTTCATTCAGGAGAAGTGAAGAACATGATTCAAAAGGAATCAAAACCCATTGTAAAACGTTATTTACAAAAATGGTTCACTGAAGTAATTGATGATTTAAAAATTGATCACAAAACTGATATGGACCCCTTCTCAAACTTAGAAATAGGGGAGATTAATCCTCAACACCCGATAATCAACATATCCAGAAAAGTTGTCTCCTAAATATTTGAATTGTAGTCAAGAAGACTAAGGCTGCTTACATGACTTCAAAGAATATTATTGCTTGTTACGCTGAGATAGGAACCTCCCAATCGAGATCCCAAGTTTAGAATCCAAACTTTTTACTGTGATGATGCCAATTTACGCTTCTGTACACAAAACGTCCACGTACAGGTGTGACTATAAGAGGACCCCAGCACGCAAGAAATCCAACAGACAAAATAAATCTGGCTGTGATAGAAACAGTGTCTAACAAGTGTATGGATGAAGAATTGTGGAAGTTCCTCCCTAACTGCGCTGTTATTAGAGGAGAAAAGAACTCTTTTGTATTAAGAAAAACTGCAATGTACAAAATGGACAGCTCATATTATGCTTTCAACCTAAATGCACTCTTTGCAACTTGCAACTCTTTACGAGAAATGGTATTCAATAAAGCTCTCAGCCTAAACCAACTGGAAAAATAAGCAACAAAATTCTAAGTGAAAATGGTGATTGGTTCAAAGCTAGAATAGTCGAAAGTCTCTTGATGTTATGGATAGGTAACACAAGGGATGAAGGCCTATTTTCAATGTTGAGGAAATTGTTTATGGTTTTGATGGCAGAAAAGCCCCAATTTTGAACTACAACCAGAGAGGCTTTGCTGACAAAATAAATGAGTGTGTAGTCGACAGTCCACTGGGCATGTATTTCCTAAAATCTTTTCTTTTCGTTATCAGAACCCACATTTAATGAATCCTAAAACATAAATATTAGTGTGCAAATTACTTTTTATGTGTTTTTATATGCAAAGGTTTTCACTATATGAAATATATACATAATATTATGTTAGTGAAGGATAGTTAGACGACCGCGTCGCAGGACCCACACTCATAAGACTGCTTGATAAACCTCAGCATATCAAAATAAATCATACTTTGTTTAGAAATATATTTAACGTCTCGATTTAATTGTTACAAAAGGAAATTTGTCGACCATGAAAATAGTTCCAACCAGATTATTTACAAATATTATAAATAATTTAAAAGTATGGTAACTTTGTTTTTATTTACGGATAAAATTATTGATTATAATATATAATATTGATTATATAGACACGAATAACTAAGCAATTTATTTTTTTTATATTTGCTTATTACTGACATTCATAACTTTCCATTTTGGAACGAACGTAAGCTAAGTAGAGATAATATTTACACTTTTTACATAACTCCCTTATTTTAATTATAATAGTAATAGGTATCTTGCTAACGAGCATCAAAGCATCAAAAGATTTCAAATTACATTCACACATAACAGCTTTAAACGTTGTTGTTGTGTTTTATAATTTATTTTAAAATCATCAACGAATGCCTTGGTTTGTGCAGATGTGATTTTACTAAAAATACGCTTCGAATATTTATATTATTGCATTGTAATTGCAAATCATCTGTTTCAGGGTAAATAATCATAAATCAGTTTCAATGTATTATGTTTAATCTCAGTTTTCTGGTTAGTTTATAAATAGCTCTATTTATACATGCACCATTCATTATTTTAATTTAAATGCAATCACTGATATCGTTAGTAGACTTCATGAAATATTTGTTATATAACTGATATCGTAAAATTAAACTTTTGCTCATATGAAAAATATAAAAATATAAAAAAGAAATCATTAAGCTCTCAAGAAACCACACAATACACATCGGTTCTATCAATCCTGATAATCTTTTTATGAATGATTTTAAATTAAAATATAGCGAAACTAAGCACAGCCTAAACCTCATTGGGTTTTGTGATAGCACAAATAATTTATTTATATTGCCCAAAAAATCATTTATCTCCGCTGCATCTGCGTAGTCTACACCTAGAAACATTTATACACCGACTCCAATATTTGATTTACAATTACCATGTATGTACATCGGATCAAACTTCTAATGTCAGAGTGGTAGTAAGCTTACATATATATTATTACGAACATGTATTGAAACATTTAATTTTATACTAAGCTCATTGATAGGCCGCGGTCGCGCTCCCCGTGCGAGCTGCTCGGTGCGGCCGACACTCACACCGCTATGTATCTATCGCTAAGGCAGTGTCCAGATGTAATACTATGCGTAGGATAATCAATTCAGAAAATACTGCAATTTTATCGTTCATTTCCAATCATCTTCCCACACACTTATAGTACTTTAATCAGAGACTAACTTAATATAAAACATTCCATATATAAAAACTAAGCCGTAAAAATCTTTTCTATTCATATTCAACACAATCTCCGCGATAACTGAACATAACAAACAAAATAAATTGTATCGGTCGATTTTTAATCGCAAATCTGGACAAAGCCTTAGTACGTTATTAAATATTTTATTTACAATCGAAACGAAAATGAGATACTTATATTAACGGACATGCACTTAATCCTAACACTCCGTGCCTACGGTCAATCTTTGACTATACGATGAGTATTGCCGAATATTGCACAAATAAATAGAATTATGTCGTGTTCGTATCACTTTATATCAGTACCATACTTAACATACGCTACGGAACGACTCTATGTGGCGCTGACGCTCGCATTACGTCACGAGCTATTATAATAGTTATTATTTTACATTGTTTATTATACATCAACATCGACAATATGTCAAATCTTACATTGAGAATCATAGTAATTATTTTCAACCACTATTTTACAACTATTTCTACTTAAAAATTGTAATCAAGAATATAGAACATGATGCACCAAATAGATATATCCAGCATCACGTAGCGTATGCTAAGAGGGTTTTTTCTCTGAACGTATATTCAAGAACATCGAAATACGATACCAATTGATTCTCTACAAGTCTCTCTTTAAACCTAATTTTTAGATAAAACAGAACGCCTAATGCAGAATTTAGATTTTAGTTCTAACCGGCCACAAGATTCTTGTTATCAAAATGATATGAATAATAGGAAACAAGCTTTGTTTAAGACTGATCGCAAAAGAAGACCACGCGATAGTAATGAGACCACGAACATATTTACACTTTAACGTTATGCTAGGGAAACATAGAATATCAGTAAGGAGTTCTGCGTTCCTTTGCCGTCTGAGGCTGTGCGGCGCACAACTGAACTCAGAACTAACTAACAACATACATTGATAGCTAAATTCCATACGTTACCGAAATTACATGTAATTCAGTTCCTCTATATCAATACGCACTAACACAAAATACTAGTCTGCAACATATTGTATCCTATGCCTAGATGCGTGGTCATACAATTACGGGCAGCCTACACTAAATTATTATATTACATCCGATTTGATTAGCCTATCTCAATTTAGGTATTTCATACTCAATAATTAACTCTATGTCTGCGTAGACAGTATCTAAGGTCAGCTTAGTTGAGCGCCGATTCATGATATTCCTTGTAATGGCACGCTGCTCGGATCTGGTTGTCATCTGATCTCGTGACATGTTCCCTTCTCACATGTTTAATTGTACTTTGTATTCCCTAGAGTTTGTGACGAACACTGCGAGACTGGAAGAGAGATGTTACGTGCTGTGTCTATGGATTAAGTGTTTAACTATCGCGTCACTGTCGCGTTTCACTAATAATGCCCATTGGGAAGCAGTAACTTTCGTTATGTTGACAATCTTTGGTAAAATTCGAAACGTGAGCTTATGATGGTTAGTATAGATGGGCCGCCCGTAGCAGTTAGCGCGTTCAAACGTCATCACGGCCGTGACACCTGCGCGTCACCCCGAGGGAGTGAATTCAGAATCGTTTGCAACCAATGCATGTGATGCTCTTTGTGATAGCGAAACTTTAAAATTAATCATACACAACTAATCTATAAAATTACACAATTAATTCATGCAAAGTTAATGAGATTCCATATGAGGCACAAATTAAAACAGTAACTTTAACAAAAATATATATATGCTATACTATAATAAGATTTACTTGTGCATCGCATCATGCACAATACTATATACCTTAGAATAACTTTAAGTTAATCATTGAGCTTTCCATTTATACAAATAAATAATATATGTAATAATAGACTACACTATATTATTATTATTAGATAATATTGTTTTAAAAATATACAGAGAATATCAGTAGTTTAACTATACAGGAGATTTTATACTTGTTCTATAGTAACATAGTTCATTTACTTGTCCTTACTTGTTAACTCGACCGCCTACTTGCTTACGTTACCCTTAACTCTAGACTTATTTAGCACACGTTTGTTAGTGTCCTTGGCTTTGTACGCGGTACGCTTGTTGGCGCGCGGCTTGTATCACCTCACTTCACAGTGTTTATTGTTATTGACGGGCAGCGCGGCCTCGCCGGCCTCCTTCATGACGTAGCCGGAGCCCTCGGAGCTGCGCGCCAGTTTTAACCGGATGGGCGTCACCTTGTCCGTGCGCACCTTGCGCATGGCCGACGACGCCTCAGCGTACGAGGGCGGGTCGATGGCGAGCGGGTCGGGCGCCGACGGGTCATACTCGAACGGGTCGATGGCGGGCTCGGCGGGCGTCACGGCGGCACTCGCGCCCGCGCCCCCGCCCGCGCTCGCGCCCCCGCCTGCACTCGCACTCGCGCCCCCGCTTGTCGACGCGCCGCTCGTGCTACCGTCGTTTGACTCTTCTTCCTTCGTTCGTTTGATTTTTATGATCAACTTTGTAGCACTATTACTTTCTCTGTTCACCACTTGAAGCTTTTCAGCTTTTTTGTCCTTTTTCTTTTTACGCTTTTCGCTTTTATCACTTTTCTCACTTTTTTCACTCTTAGGTTTAACTATTGTATCTTGTTCGTCTTCTTCGAAGTTGGCCATCACCATACGCCGATACTTCATGCTCTCACGGCGCAAGTCCTCGAGGCTAGGCTTGTGCACCATGATTCGTTTTTTAGGCGGGCGGAAATTGGCAGTCCCAGCCGAGTCATCAGGCGGCGCGGGCGCGGCCGCCGGGACCTGCTGGACTGTGTTGTTGCCGATCTTTATCTTTAGCTTCGGGGCGACCGGAGATGTGGCATTAGCACGGTTCGGCTTGGTGGAGGTGCGGCCGCGACGCTTGTGAACTTGTTTGCTTGACGTGCCGGCTATTGTTGACAACTTGACGTCATCTGCAGGGTCGGCATCGTCGTTCATACTTACCTCTAAATGCCTTAACTCACGCGAGAGACCACTAGTAATTTTTCGTTTCTTCTTCTCTACCGGACTATCGCTCATCTTATAGTCCTCGCGCGTCGGTATGCTGGTCATGGACGCCACCGCCTTGGGGATGGTGATGACGGCGCGCGTGAGCGGCGAGGGCGCAGCCGGCGGCGGCACGGCCCCCACCGTGGCGTTTTGTGTCGGGTCATCCATGTTCATGTCCTGGGTCCAGTACTGGCGCAGCAACTCCTTCTTCCTCATGCGCCGCAGGTTGGTCGAGCCGGACACCGCGCTGGAGGCGGTGGAGCTCGACGCGTTGAACATGCTGGTGCCGGGCTCGCTGGCGGGCGCCGGCGGCGGCGGGGCTACCGGCTGTGATGACGACGTTGAGTAATTGGCGTCCAAGAAAGGACCTTTAATCTTAACCTTCAATTGATTTCTTGAGTCGGAGAGAGATACCTTGGGCAGTTGCGGAGCGGCGACCTCTTTGGGCGGCTCGCTGGTCTCCGGCTCAGGCTGATGGCTCGGTGATCCCGTCTGCGGATTACTGGCCATTAGTGCTGTGTGGAGTTGTTTCTCTACTTCCTCGTCTATTTCAGCCAAGTGCTGTTCCGCGGTTCCACTAGCAAACGCGAGTAAGTGATACGCATTTTCGGTAGGAGGAGCTGGGTTTTCGAACGGTTGGTACGTACGCATATCTACCGGTCCTGGCAGCACGGGCGCCACCTGGGAGAAGCCGGACGACGCCGACGGCGACGAGTTCGACTCCGCGGGTTCGGGGGACAGAGGCGGTTTAACGTCTTTACTATCTGACGGTGTAGCTTTTTTACTCGGAGGAGGAGTTATAACGCGAGGTGACTGAGAAGAATCTTTGTAAGAATGTTCGGATTTCCTATCGTCTCGTATATCGATAGATTTACGTTTGTCGCGAAGAGTTTTTAGGTCAACACCATCATTGGCGATTTCTTCGTCGAAGTCGTAGACTGTGCCGACAAGCTTGCTTTGAATAGAGTTTCCCAAATATTCAGCGGGCGGAAATCCTTGACCGCGGCTCTTGGAGCGGCCGCGGCCACGTTGGCTTCTGTTGCTCCTGTTACTAGAACGTTTTGTGCCCTTACCGGATTCGCTTTGCTTGGGCGATATGCCAGGGCTCTTGCCTGGAGACTTCCCAGAGAACTTTGTTGTCAGTTTTGTCAATTTAGGTGGAGATTTTGATTCCTGTGGGTGCAAGCTCGTCATAGTTTCATTGCTGTCATTGGACATTTTCGTTGGAGCTTTGTTGCTGTTTTCATAGGAATCTACGCTTATACTAGGGCTTGAAGCAACGTGTATCGAGAACTTATCGCTTCCTGTGACATCAATATCGGGCCCTGGCGAATCTAACGGTTTCGGTGTGGGCGGGGCAATCATCGCTGTAGTCAGAGCAATGTTCTGCGATGATGATGTAAAAGCCGCACTGTAGAAGGCGGGTTTGAGCGGCAGTGGCGCAGAGGTCGTGTAGGGGATGGCGCCGTAGAGGCCAGGCCCCGGCGACGGTAGCGGCAACTGCGCCGCGCCCGCGAACAGCGGCAGTGAGCAGAAAGGCGACGCCTCGGGCGGGTACGTCGTGTACTGGTTCAGCGGCATCGACGGCTCCACCGGCCTTGAGTACGCCGGGATGGGCGGGTACGTATCTATTTGAGGCATTACATTACCTGGACGTAAATCACTTGAAAGATGAGACTTCAGTTCATTTTTATGAGAGCTCACGGAACCTTCTGAGGTCGTACTAGAGGCGGATGATCGGCGCGTGGTTATCTTGCTCTCTCGCCATTTTTCTTGGCTAATGTATGGCGAGGAAGTCGTAGCGCAATCAGAGTGTATCAACTCATTATTATCATAGTTTTGGTTATCATGTACAAGTTCAACGTCGTTACTGTGAACAGAGTGGTCGACAACTGACAAAGATTGTGAATCGTCGCTTTGTTTGGATATTGAAATTGTATCTCCTACTTCAGAAACAGACCGCACGTCGGACTGTAACGTTATAGGTTCTTTGACGTCGTCTGGGTATGAATTATCGTACTTTTGGTCGTTAGCAGCCTGACTCTGCGTGTCCATTTGTGACACCGCTAGCGGAATGATAGGCCATTTTTCATCACTTGTCATAGCCGTAGGTTGGAAATCTTTAGCGTCCATGGCAGTATCACCGGATGGGAGATCTATAGACGGCGGTATCCTAGGAATGTGATTGACGGCTTGGCGACTCTCCTTCACAGGTGAGCGTTCAGTAAGCCCTAGCGCAGGTGTGTGCGCCTTAGGTGGCGGACTGTCTTCTTTGACCAAGTTGGACGCGACCAGGTTGTCATCTTTATTATCTTTCGTATCGTCATCGATCACATCTATAGGTTCGTCTTCTTCAGGAACTGTTTCCGGCACTTTCTTAGTATTTAGCCTTATCCTAAGCCTGTCCACTAAGTTCAGTGTTTCCTGTACACCTTGTTCCTTAGAATCCTCTTTGAAAAAGAATTCTGGATAAGTCGCAAACGGTTTCATAATGTCGTCATGGTTGAACCCGTCGTCAACAGCCATCATTTCGAAATCTAAAAATTCATTATCCTTAGACTGAGGAGAGAAAATGGCTCTGTTAGGGAAGGGGTTTATAATTGATGGTATCTTGGCACTCTTGGAGATTTCAACACCTTGTACGTGACTGGCATCTTGTGTGATGAATTTCTTTTCTGTCGACCGTTTCTTCATGTTTCTAGCCACGTTCTCAACATCAATGTTTTCAATATTTACTGTTCTTGCATCCATTGGCGTCTTTGGAGACTTGATCATGGTGTTTTCGTTGAGGTTTGCTTGTATTTTAGCAATCATTTTGACGCTACTTTTATCTGCATAATCTGAGTCCATAGATTTATCGTCAGTCATGTATTTTTCATTACCACCGGGCTTCTCTACTGCAGGCGGAATAGTATTCGGGCTGGGCGCCTTCGGCAACCAATGCTTATCATTGTCATGGTAGTCTGCAGCTATACCCAGGGGACTCTTCTTATCAATCAAAGGTGCTACTGGCAATTGCTCCGGAACGGTTGGTTGGGATGATTTCTTTTTGACAGGTGATCCAGAACCCCGCTCTGACGGTACTGCGTTTTGAGCCATGCTTAGCCTGCGAACTTTCTTGGGCGGCTCTCGCACTTCATCGGTCTTCGAGCGGTCCTTTTGCGCTGTATCCTTCACGCTTACTCGTCTATTGCTTAACGATTTATGTTTCAACTCTGCGCTCTTGCGAGGACTAACTTTGTGCAGCGGCGGCACTTCAATTTCAATGGTTTTGTTGATCTTATCCTTGTCATCATTGGATTCGCTACGCCTCTTGGGCTTACTTGTTTTAGCTTTGACGTCATTTTTAGGAGGATCAAGAGCTATTTCAATTTCAACTTTAACTTCTTCTTTTATCTCGTCCTTTACCTCCTCGTTCGCTTTCCGCTCCGCAGTTGAAAGTTCACTGGGCTGGCTGCTCTCTTTGGGAGCTTTATTGGGTTCAGCGGCAATGGTGTCTTCTTTAGATGATTTTCTAGGTCCGGCATCAGACTTATTAGGCATATTTCCGCTTGAAGCAGTGCTTCTGGTCCGAGCACGTGTGGCAGCGCGCGCATTGCTGGCTCGGCCAGGTTCCTCTCTTTCAAGAGTCGGTGATGGTACCCTACACTCGGACTGCCGTTCGGAAGTTTTAAGCTTCTTGTCTGGCGCCTTGCGAGGGGACGCATCGTTCGACACACTCTTGTGCTTTCGTCGTCGCCTGGGTCGCTTCGGATAGGGGCTGCCCGACCTGGACCCGTCTGACTCTTTAGAGCTGTCAGAATCACTCGAGGCACTAGTCGAAGACAGCGGTCTTGACACCCTGTCGAGAAAGGGCAAGTCCACTGTAGGTCTAGAGCCAGGAGGAGAGAACATTGACGGCTGCCGCGTGCTTATGGCGGGCTTGATCTCGCGGGCTTTGGCGGTCGGTTTCATGCCAGGCTTGTCATGCTCTTCCTCTGAACTGGAAGACGACGTGTAGCTACTGCTACTCGAGTTCGTAGAAGAGCTCGAACTATCTTTTTGCCCAGATTTAGAACTCTTCGCTTCCTCTTTATCTTTCTTGGGTGAAAGTTTAGCCTCGGATTTGTCTGAATCTTTCTTTTTATCGGATTCGTTTTCGGCAGCTGGCACCTTGCTACCCAATCCACTTTTTATGTGAGCCGCTGCCTTCTTAGCTGCCTGTCTTTGAGGGACGTAAGATATAGGTTCTTTTTCTGTCTCTTTAGATTTCTTTTTACTCGATTTACCACCAACAGAATCTTTAATTTCTTTACCCTTTGACTTAGATTTCACTGGATGTTTAGGCTTAGTGTCATCCCCACTGGCTTGTTTGAGTTCTCGTGATTCGGGCACATTATCTTCTTTCTTAACTGCTGTGGTTGAGCGCATATTCTCGGAAGCCTTTTTGGCAGCTTGCCTCTGGGGAACAATCAAGTCAGTAGGATTGTCTTTTTGTTTAGAAAATTTAATATTCTCTTTGTTCTTGGCTTCATCGTCAGATTCTGTTTTGGTTGGAAGCGGCAACTTTTTATCCTTATTGGATGGTTTCCTTCCTCGTTTCCTAGGACCGGGTTTGTCTTCGACTGGTGCCGTAGTTTTCTTCTCCGGTTGAGTGGGAATAAACTCTTTCATAGCGGCCTTCGTTCTCGGTAAAGGTTGTTGTGAATCATTACCATTCGGCGACTTATCCGGCTTAGCCTTTTCGGATTTGTCCTTTTCAGTTTTTATCTTTTCAGGCTTGACCTTCTCGGTCTTGACTTCAGTCTTGTTGTCTTCGCTGCTGTCTGAGTATATGTCAACTGGGAACTTACTGTTCTTCATAGGTCTTATGGGCATCAGATCATCGCTGTCTGTACCAGATTGGCCCATCCTTCCAGCAGTCATTTCTTTTTCCATTTGCTGCAAAGTTTTGCTTCGAGATCGGTCTTTTTTCAGTCTAGAATTCAAGGAATCATCGTCGCTGCTGCTTTCAATTAGCGGTTTGGACTGGGGAACCTTTTTCTTTTTTCGCTCAGTCTTTTTAGGAGATCTCTTTCCTTTGCCCTTAGGTGATACTTTTTTCTTTGGTGAAGTTCCAGCTCTTCGACCTTCATCTTCAGTGCTAGAGCCGATTGCTTTACCTCGATACTTACTTGTACGGGGAATTTCTGTTGCACTCTCTTCACTTGAAAGGCCACTGTACATGCTCCCGCTACGACGGGAGCCGTTGACGTAATGCTTCTTGTAAGGATTAGATGACTTGGAGCCTTTCACAAGGCCGTTACGATCTTTCTTTTTCTCATCGCCAGATTCTGGGGGCGCGATACGCGCAAGTAGCTCCTCGAAATCATTCTTGTGATCAGGAGCATTCGCGTGAGAATACAGTTTGTCATAAATTGAAGGTCCGTGATTAGCCTCAATGATGGCAGCCAACTCCTGCTCTGGGATTTCGGCGCCAGCTGTAAGAACAGCCACTTGTTTATGAAACGTCTGCTCTCTCATCCTGAAGAAAGAGCGAGATAATTTTTCCCTCCTGCTCACCATGTAACACAAGTTGCGGACTCTCTCCAGGTCCTGCCGGAGCTGTACAAACATTTTCATTTTGTCAATGTCGGCTTGTTCCTGCTTGTGAGTATGCACCTCTGTTTCTTCTGACTTGGGGGGCACCAAGGGTCGATTGTGTCCCGCTCGCCTCTTCAGTTTCCAATAGTTATAAATGTAGTTAATCGCGTCTTGATCAACGTCAAGGAGATGTGTACTGATATCCTTCACACTGACGTGTTTATCGAAATCTCTTTCAATGACATGCAAGCGTGCGGCTCTCGCTTGTGTCTTCTCCTCCGATGTCATATCCTTCCTTCGCTTTCTCTTAACCTCTTCCTCCTCCGAACCCGACCCGGTACACTTTTCTTTTTTATTATTAACACTATGTTTTTGACAATACGAACGCAACTTAACACCGTCGTCAGCGTTTTCGTCCTCTATAATCGCGCGCATTTCGAGACCATGTTTGAACGCGCACGTGACATGGTAAGCAGTTTTGCACGTTTTAACGGAACATTGAATACACGCTCCTTTACGATTCCGGCACAATACGCAAACGAGTGACCAACGAGAGGCCGGTATGGACGATATTTTAGTGATAGGTTCCATAATCTCCGCGCAACCGATAGAGACCTCGGGTATCCATAGTACACAGCTAACGTGCGCCCACTTATGCCCAGACGGAGTACATTTCATGGCACCGCCATGGTTGGGGCAGAGCACGCAGCTAGGCCTGACACCGTCACCGCACGGCCTACACAGCCATTGGCCTGAAACGAAGACATTTAATATGTTACATACTTTATCAATTATTCGGTATTGTTCACAACTATGGAGCTTCATTCTGAACCAACAAAACAATTCAACGTAGCGAGTTGGACAGAAATATCTCTTATTGAAAAATGGTATTTATTACTCTAAAGTAGAAAAGATCAATAAACAACACAGTCTATTCAATTTTAAACAGTATCAGTTCGTAAAGTTAGGTGGGGTTTTAATCTGTGCTTCTACAGTCAAAATGTTCTTTAAAACAATAATAGCATGCAACACTTACCGTCCGGTATAACGGTGATTCCGTAGCAGGCCTGGTGCACGCATATGTTGCACGAATCGCAAAATACCATCTCATTGCCATCCTCAGAATCAGGAGAACGACAAACATCGCATATGACATTTTCGTCGTACTCGATACCGAGGCCTTCTTCGGATCTGACGATTGCTTGGATTTTATCCCAGCTACGAATCTATAAAAAAACATCCAAGGGATCTATTGTTACAATTGTATTTATTTTGGAATATATCATTCAACTAATTAATATTGTCTTCGCGTGTTAAGATTACGATTTGAAATTGTTACATGTGCCGCACGTTTATTTAAGTTCATTTCTAATATACCTAATTATAGGGTTGTTGCAAGTCTGACATTTCCGAGTTAGATTCGCACAAAAGCGATATGCACGAGGACACACTGTTAACGCCGAGTAACTTAACAACTTATAAATAAACCGAGTCGTATTCTCTGAAATCTAAAAAATATAAACAGTAATAGTT
Source organism: Trichoplusia ni (assembly GCF_003590095.1). NCBI lineage: Eukaryota > Metazoa > Arthropoda > Insecta > Lepidoptera > Noctuidae > Trichoplusia > Trichoplusia ni. The sequence continues at coordinate 4,119,632 of NC_039478.1, read as the reverse complement.
TTACTTAAATCCTCCTCGTAGCTCCTCAACCGACTGATCGATTTTTCACGCAATACATGATCACTTGCACCGAATAAGACCACGAACCACCGCGACGTCATCGCGACTACACGATTACTAGTGGAACCGAACGGATACACGCACTACGTATAAATAAAAGCTGCACAAAGAAAACAGGTTATTAATAAAGGGTAATAATATGGGGTAGCGACATTGGTGGTCACTTTAAATCTTAGTAATTCAAAGGCAACTTCTTGAGAATGAATTAATACGTGTTAAAAGATGAGCACAAAAGATTGAAAAACATGAATCAACAAAGATGATAAAGGGCGAAAAAAATTGAGGTCACGTGCAATTGATAAGTAAATTATTTACTTATTATTTTGTGTTGGAAGAAATGAACTGAAAGTACTTATTGAATGGGCTTTTTAATAGGTAACCAGGTAAATTATGATTAATTGTTAAGCTTATTATGAATCTGATCACGATTGCAGTGAGTAAGTTCCCTGTAACTGTACAGAGAACATATAAAAGCCGATCTGGTAATGCATTTGAACCATCTTGCGTTAATAAATTAAACGACCTAACACATATCGATCCCACAGCCAACTGCCGTTAAGATCTCGTTATTAATTTAGTGATATTAACCAATCAATATTCAAGTTTGATAAATCTTTTATTGGATTAAACCCATACAAATGTTTCGACTTATTTAACCGTTAAGATTCGCGGAGAAACTGACATCAGGTTTGCATAGCAAAGGTGCACAAGATGCCACGAGAATACAGGAGAGCGAGTATAAAAGAAAGAAAACAAAGGGTGCCGATTGTTAAGGTGAAAGCAATTCTTATTATGTCTAGTACGTCCCGGTGAGATTTAAGAAGTCACTGGATCGTCCAAAACCGGTAAGTATGTGAAAATATTCGGCATAATAGTCTGAATACAATATCCTACTTATAAATGCGTCAGTTGAATAAGTCTCAGGACTTCCACAAGTCCACGTGTCACCAAAGCGAATGAATGCATCATGCTCGCAGCTAATAAAAATCTGTTCATCATATTGCAACTTTAGCTAGTCGAAGCTTGCTTTCGACGGGGACATGTAAATAAGTTATGAGTAATTAAAACTGACGACTGTATAAAAGCTTGTTTAAATTTAAGGAAAATTAATTTATCGCGCTTCAACATTGTTTATGGTACTTTATCTACCTGTTTTTAATCGCTATTGCAAGAAAATTCAACGTTGTTGTAACTCTTAGCCTGTCTTAATAAAATACTTAGTTCAAAATTCTATGTCAAGTAAACTTAAAAACTCTTTCTAGTCTGAAGCCACAGTGTGGTTTCCAAAGGAAAGTAGCTGCATACCCATGGTATCTACGCTTATTAGTTTCGAAAGAGTACAAGCTCAGCGCTCACTATCAAAGACATATCAGGAAGACCTTTTGAAACGACTTGCAATTGCAAAAAGTCAGTGAGCGTTTTTGAGAAATCCATAAACCTCTTGACAATCAACAAAGTCGGTCAACTGCGAGTCGAACTCAAATAGGCCAAAAAAACTATTTTTGAAAACAATCAATTTGTGACCCATAGAATTTATGCTCGTATCAAAAGTTGATTAAACATCGATTTTTTTCATTATAACTTAAAGACAATAAAAGAAAGAAAATAAAAATACATTATCAGTCAAACAGAGGAGCCTCAGTAATACGGTTCCATTTGTTATCCTTTGTGTATTAACCCATAAAAATTAATAACATTACTAGTCAGAGCATAAATAAAATATATGCACCTAATGTATATATATTAAATCGAATATTTACATTACGTGGGTACTAAACAAACCCTAATACATATTCACATGAATACTAAGCCAACACGAAACTATGTACGTCACCGGGCTTTTGGTTAGAAACCTAATATTCAAGCAGTAACATCGAACATATCCCAATTATTATCAACGCAGCGTACTAAACGGTCAAAGGATGCCCCCCTTCCCACCTCCTTGCAAAAACAACTGTTAAGCCCTTGTCCCTTACAGTTTCACCTCCCACTAAGCACCCTTTCACACATCCCCTCCAACATACCCACGCCCTTATATTCGAACCCCGCCCATCGTTTCCCTTGTGCCTTTACCATCGCCCAATCCAACTATCCCTATTTCCTGTATTACAAACAACTATCCCTCAATGCTAACACAATGGATAACTTCCTTAACCGAAAATAAACCTCCGCCCCGCCTATCGCGAGCCCCGGAATTCCGCGATCTTATACTCAAAAGTTAACATGGTAAGACGCTGAAATTGCAATAGTAATGATCAGAAAACAAGCACATTAAACATTAACAGGAACATTATAGTTGTAGAGACTGAAATAATAATGCACAAAGGCAATACATGTTGTTCGAGCAAGATAAACGTCGCGACTTCACAGATTTGGCATCTTGGAGACGTTGATGAGCTTTTGGTTTTGACGTGGTTCTTGTAATTTAAATCATAAATGGTTAGTTACATGTTCTTCGAAGTAATTCTTTGTACAAATTAAATCCATAATTCCTAGTGTTTCATTATAAAACCAATTTTATTTTATAATTATAATTTATTAATTTTATATACCAGTTAGTAACGAGCAGGTTTTTTAATAAAATATGTAAACTTTGTGCGAAATTTTCAAAAATAAATAACCAAAATTCATATTTTTACAACTTGAATGATTTTAGAACACTTAATATATGTTTTGGCATCAAAATATAATAGATTGCGTACTATAAAACTAGTTGTTTTTGTTCAATATAATAATTTTAATCCAACGTATGCAATCCCAAAAGGATCCATAGTTGTTATTTTTAAGATACAAAACCAGAGATAGCTATTAAAGTAATTTCTAAGTTACCTATTAAATTGCCAAAGTTCGAATACTTTAAAACGGAAGATGCGGTAATAGGAGAAAGAAAATTAAACTCTTCCATGCAAAGAAGATGCACGATTTGAGAGAGTTTACGTAGAAATGCAGGTACAAGTTGGTAGGGATGGAACATCGAACTTTGCCAAAGGAAAATTACGAAACTGCGTAAGTGAGGATCAAAGACCGGAAAACAAAGATTTGAAATGTTTACCGCGTGAAAAGCACCTGTTGCTGCGGACTTACCACTACGGCCGAGTTATCAGAAGGCGCCAATTCTTTTTGGGTGGTCAACTCTTGCACCGCTGCCACCACTTTGTCCGCTGCTAACACTTTTTTAGCGACGATCAGATTTATCGCGCCCAATTCGTCTACAGAGGTGGTGAAATCATGTTTCGGGGAAAACTTATTTTCCGCGACAAACTCTTTATCCGCCGCAACAATTTTTTTTTCTACTTTTATCTCTTTTTCAGCGACTATCAGATTTATAGGGCCCATCTCCTCTTCTTCAGAGGTGAAATCATAATACGCAGCAAACTTATAGTCCGCGTTCAAGTCATATTCCAAAGGTAGCTCATGGTTAGCGTCAGAATCTTGTACCCTTGCTGAATCGCTTTCGCTTTTTATTTTATTTTCAGCGACTATCAGATTTATAGGGCCTATCTCCTCTTCTTTAGAGGTGAAATCATAATACGCGGCCAAATTACAGTCCGCGTTCGAGTCATATTCCAAAGGTAACTCATTGTTAGCGTCAGAATCTTGTACGCTGGCTGAATCGTTTTCGCTTTTTAACTTTTTTTCAGCGACTATCAGATTTATAGGGCCCATCTCCTCTTCTTCAGAGGTGAAATCATAATACGCGGCAAACTTATAGTCCGCGTTCAAGTCATATTCCAAAGGTAGCTTATGGTTAGCGTCAGAATCTTGTACGCTGGCTGAATCGTTTTCGCTTTTTAACTTTTTTTCAGCGACTATCAGATTTATAGGGCCTATCTCCTCTTCTTCAGAGGTGAAATCATAATACGCGGCCAAATTACAGTCCGCGTTCAAGTCATATTCCAAAGGTAACTCATTGTTAGCGTCAGAATCTTGTACGCTGGCTGAATCGTTTTCGCTTTTTAACTTTTTTTCAGCGACTATCAGATTTATAGGGCCTATCTCCTCTTCTTCAGAGGTGAAATCATAATACGCGGCCAAATTACAGTCCGCGTTCAAGTCATATTCCAAAGGTAACTCATTGTTAGCATCAGAATCTTGTACGCTGGCTGAATCGTTTTCGCTTTTTAACTTTTTTTCAGCGACTATCAGATTCATCGGGCCCATCTCTTCTTCAGAGGTGAAATCAGAATCTTGTTCCTCGTGTAGCTCATACTGAGAGGACCACTTCTTTTCAGCGGCCCACTCAGGCTTACTAACCCACTCATGTTCAGTGGCTAACTTATTTTCAGGCGTCACCTTGTAATCAGGAACCATATCATTTACAGGGAGCAAATCATGTTGCGCGGGTAGTTCACGTTCCTCGACCAAACTATTTTGGGCGGCCAATTCTTTTTCCGCGGCCAGTGCCAGTTCAAACTATAAATTTATAAAGTAACGCATTCAATAAAATGTATGTAAGTTCAAAAACTATATATGTAAGGTAAAGCAATATTGATCGCTGGTCCCAGAAATTACTTTGAAATCATAGTCTTCATGAGTTACCACAGTTGTAATAGTAGGATCTCTAGGAAATTCATTCCAACATTGATATCATAAATGTGAAACCTGTTTGTTTATTTGTCCGCTATTCACGACATAACGAGACCACATAAAGAGCTAATTTATTAGAGGAAGAGTTTTTAAAAAGAAATGTTACATATTTTTTTCTTATGAACTGAAAGGAATTTTCTTTTATGTTATTTCTCGGTACAGTCCATTTTTTTTTATTCGAGTAAGTGATTTGCCATTTCAAGAGTTGCATATTTTTCCATTTCGTAAATATGAAATGCTGCTACGATGTTGATCGAGAGACCGAAAAATGTTCTTAAAGCCGGTAGCAATTTATTTTAGTAATGATTTATTTTGTAACGGTTTTATTCTGAAAGATTGAATTTAAAAGTGCAATACTAAGCATAAATTATCGATTGTAATATTACAAAGTAGTTAAGAATTTGTGAAGTAACCTCACGAAGTAAAGAGTTAATTTAAAAATATAAGTTGTATTATAAACTTTATAAGCTTACGATTCGACATCAATGACATCAATTCTGTTTATTAACATTGACACTGTATTATAAATAACTATTTTTGATTAAATTTAAAGTAGGAAAAGCCCCGGTTTGAAAAAAACGGACTCGAACGAATCGCTAGTCAGAACTATACTGGTAACTTTATCGGACAATGGCACTTGTGTAAGCACTTCCTCGAATGAAAAGAAAAACAGAATATAGACCTAGTAATAGTTCAATAGAAACCAAACTACTTTAGATTAGGAGATACAGATATAAACTAAACAAGCTCAATGCTGTAAATTTACCTCTTAAAGTTCAATAGTAATTCTCAGCAGTCCGACGCGCTTCAATAGTGTGCACACATCGCTACTTAGATTCGTGGCATGAAGCAAGCTTGAGAAGCAAACGTATTTGATGGAACTTCAAACCTAATACCTTTAAATATACGAAAGTTTATCTCATTATATCGACGGCAGAGCAAAAGGGAAGCCAGGTACACATTTGACATGGGCTACATTAATTAATAGGTAAGTTAGTTGCAGCCGAGAGCGTTCCACGTGCATATGAAAGTTGGGACTGTTTACATCTTCAAATGTTTACATTCATCCATGTCCATAAACCTTAGACGGACCGCCAACAACTATTACGTTTCAAAGTAACTTCTAGGTTTCCTCTTATTACGTGGGAATATCACTGTCTGTTAATGTGGGTGTAAGCTTTTACAAAGAGCGCCTCTTAATTCTGGCGGATCTCGCGACATGCAATATCCAATATATGATATCAAGTTTATATACAAAAAGTGCAACGCTAAACACCCACATTACAATAGCAACGACGCTAAGAGGGCGATCATAGCAAGTCTCAAGTCATAACACTATAGGCGAAGGTGGTTATACCAATCTCGTGTCGAGCCAATCAATAATGCAGTAATCTTCACACGCCAAATAATAGTGTGACGATTGCTGCCAGGAATACGTCTTAACGGACAAGTGAGCCACAGGCTGCATTACTCTTTCAGTCACAGCAAGCGTAGTGACAAAGGACAAAGGTTCACTAGGCCGTGAAGATAACCAGTAACGACGAGCTAACGTGAACACTCAGGCGGGCATCAAGAAGAGAACAACATCGGAAATCACAACAATACAACAGACAACTAACTACTCTACGATCAACAGCTAACAGTTTTATTATAATAGCCTTAATACAGGGAAGAGTCGGGAATCGAACCCAGAACCTTATCTTGTTTCCTGATCGTTACTAAAAAGAAGCACTTGTAAAATATAAAAATATTACACTAGCACTAAACATTTCACTTTGATTCGGTAACTACAATGAAAAAAAAAACACTGAAATCTCTATCAAAAAGCCTTGAACGAATTGACAGCACCGAAAGACTTGCTACAAATTAAACAAAAGGTAAAAAACTATTCATCTACAGTTTATTCTACAAAAAACTTAGGACACGTAAAAGCTTCCGTGGAGAAACAAACAATCAACTAATTAGATTGCGAAAATCCTCTTGTAACATTTTAATCGTCCATACGATTTATTTTGCAGCGCTTATCTTAGATCTGCATAGAAAATCGGCATATACGTATTCACACATGGTATGTAAGAACTAATATGATCAATATAATATCGAACGAAGGGGTAACGGTCTGCCCCTTGGCGAATATCCGGCAGTGCGTTTTAAGAGTGTTAACAGCAATAACTTAATATCGCTGGGCACGGCCGAGAGAACTTCGTTAAAAATAAAAATTCAAAAAAATATCAACTCCGATCGGACAAGCTAATTTAAAATAAGGTTTACGTTTTTATTTCAATTTCATTTATGTTCTCAAACATCACTTGAATGAAATTGTTGTATTAAAGAATATAGATATTTTACGTCATGGAAAAGTAATTAGCGACAGCACTACAACATTTATAACATTTAAAGCGTCTCTAAGTCCATATTTTTATAAAACATTGAAAAATCTGTAATGAACATTGGTTGAAAGTTATCAATAATGTACCATCACAATTATATTTATAGTTTTCTGATTCATTAATTATAATCTTTTCGATTTGACCAATATTTAATAAGTTTCTTTGAAAAGTTAGATAAAAAGTTTGACTATTTCGAAAACTTGTAGCGCGCGCCACATGCTCAAGGAACTATTGTTTTTTTTATTATTTAAAAAGCACAAAAATACAGAAGAAGTTTTAATATACATATGAAATATATAAAATATATACATATGAAATACTCACTAAAAACATTCCAAACCAGCGCTGCTTGATTTTGTAATGCATTTTGATCACAAAGTAAATTTACAACAAACTCAGGTAAAAAATGATTATAAATAAAGTAAAAGTAAAGAACAATGACATTAAATAAGCGTATACAAAAAACGAATAAAAAGCTGTAAACATGTTGATTGTTCACAAACTTTAACACGTGATAAAGTGACAAGTAAGTATGAAAGATCGCGATCGTGGGGCGGGCGGCCGCGGTCGGCAGGTGACGGCCGGCCGGCTCCAGGTACGTAGCGCTCTGAGCGGCCCGACGCCCGCTGTAACGCGCAAGTTACACGCACGCGCGGAAACTGCAGCGCTATTTAATCAGCGGAGGAAAGCTCGCGAAGGGTCTTTCTATCATTTCCACTATTTTCCTATTTGATTTAAGGGTTGCATATTATTATTTTCTACATTAAACAGGTTAGTGACAGCTTGAAATTGCGCCTAAGTTGAAAAAAACGTAGTTAAAGCAAATATTTGGTTTTAAAGATAAATAATAATTAAAGACTACGTGTGAGATAAAAGAATAATCTCCTCTTTTAATTGCTAACTAATACCTATAAAAACTTGTAGCGTTCGCGAGAATGGAACTTTAACCATCGGAAAAGTTTATTTCGAACCTCTGATTTCACGTCGCTGACATGAGGTTTAAATAGGGAATCAAAATTGTAAAGCATGTTCGCCTGAAGAAATTAAGAAATAAAGAATTATGGGTCTACCTACACATAAATATAAAAGTTTGATAAGCCGATTTAAAGAAACACGTCCCAATAGTTCCGAGCACAAATACTTCTAGAAAAATGAGACTTTGTAACTATAAAGTTACAAATTCGTCTTCGGTAGTCAATGTTCCCTTTACGACGAAATACCAATAGGTTATGACTGTTAGAGGCTTAGATCCATATAATTATGCTCTACCAGAGCAGTGCCCCGTGGATTTGCCCTTTTAGTTCCTACTCCTGAGGAAATATGAAAATGGGATATAACATACGCTTCTGTCTGCCAATATGACTTTTCATTTGTATTAGAATTACTTTAATCAGTATTCAGCGGCCGTTTTCAATATTCGATATATTATAGTTTTCAATTGATTTAGCCACTGGAAAAAACATCTTGCAATATTAAATGGATTTTGCCCTATATAAAAACCGTCATAATTCAATCAGACCCAAAACGAAACTCATGTGTCAGTTTATAATACTAGTTTGAATGATAACATTTACAAGAACAACACTTGGCAATAAATCAATATGGCATAATTGTAGTGAGGACGCTTATAGGACAGGGTAAACGGATTGCGCGATAGCACGGTGGTTAACTCGCTCTCTCAGCGCGATGTATTACAGGTACGAAAGCCGCGTGGTGCATATACTTCTGATCTCCACAATATTTTTCATTTACAGGGGTGTTAGTGCATACAATGTATGCTTAGATATGAGGCTTAAGTACTTACAGAGGAGTGTTAAAGGGCAGGAGATGAACTAGAATTTATCCAAGAGGGGTACAAATCGTCCTTGATCGAGATGCCGATCTTAGAAAGGACTTTACAAGTTCACACGACGACATTGGTCGACATTTTTCAATGTCTTGTGATATATTGGTATTTTTGTATTATTGAAGTTTGCTAACGCACGCACTACTAACTCTACAGTTCGATTAACAAAGATTTAATTGTGTTTCTACGTGACCTGCAATTGTCATCACAAAGTTATTTAAGCATTCTTATAACCATTGAAACAACAGTTTTATTTTTAATTGAGATAGTTCGGTAAAAACTTGTACTATAAAATATTACGGAATTCCATAGCAATTTCGTTAATTCAATTACTTAATAATTAACATGATTTCATATATTATTCCATAAAATGTTACGAATCAGAAATATTATCGTGCATGATGAAGTGGAAGTGCGGTGAGGTACTTTAGGAACAACGAGTTTATTTGGATAGTTAATATATACGCAGCTCTGGTTTTACCATAATTATAATTATAATTAGTAACATAGTTACAGTGCTAGGTTGCCAATTAGTGTCTTCTCAAAGCAATGTCCTGTTTCGTCAACGACTTTTAATATTATTTGCTAAAAGATTCGTCTAAATATTGTAATAAATTCGGTCCAAAATATTTCACTTTTCGGTAGAAACTGGCACACGGCAAATATTAAAAAAGCGCAATACATAAATGTTTTATATACGCGGAAAAAAAACTGACTGAAAATCAGAGATTTTTCATCAAAAAAAAAGTCCAGTATCGATGGCAACGCGTAAGTAAATATCGACTGACCAAGGCTATTCCCGACTCACTGCAAAAGCGCCACAGCAAGCAACGTAAAAGGAAATATACGAAGGGAAGGGCTTTATTCAACTTTGTTTTTCTAGGTTTCTCATTTCATTATGGTTAAAGTTAACGGAAACAACCAATATTAATTTAGATGGAAGTTGTTTTTTTGTTTTGTATTGTGCAACAGAAGTATCAGTTTCCCTTGTCAATAGTTACTCTTCTCGCACCATAAAATATTAAATA